>NC_084906.1:70000-370000 GCF_949316345.1 Pungitius pungitius
CAAGTCAATTATAGTTAGTGCAGCAAAGTAAATAAGTAACTATAAAATAACTGTGCCACGGACTGGTTTTATTATTAGTATATTCACACCACACTCCTGTTAATAGTTTGTACATTTAAACAGTAGTACAACAGATCTATTTGTTCCATTATAACCAGAAGTATGCCACTTGTGCAATATCTGTCCTTGCGCTAATGTAGGCTACATAAAATCATGATGAAAATGAGTAAAAACTAGGGCCGGGACTCAATTAAAAATCTAATTAGAGGCTTTGTAATTAATTAATCGAAATGAATCGCATTTTAATTGCATAAATATTTGACCTGAGAACAGTGAGAAGTAATTTTTTTTCACATGGATTTTTATTTTTGTTCAACCAATTCCAGCAGACAAGTGTAGAAATAGTGTTACCGGTTTCAAATGGAAAGTAACGGCAGTAACAAAAAGATTCTTTATGGGGTTCACTACTTTCACCTCGATGTCCGTCTGGAAAACAGAAGCACTTTGTCCGACATCTTTAGATCCCAACTTCAATATCTTTATTACAATACCAAGTCACAATATCAAACACTAACATTCCCTAAGGTAAACATATTTCAGTTTGTTATTGTCAATTTAACATGTCAATAAAGTTTTCTACACCTAACAGTGTTCATCTTCAAAACTTACATCCTCAAAATACTGTCTTAACAGAAATAAATGTCCCTCTCTTAAAGTGCAATAATAAATGCAATAATATCACAAGGATAAGTCATTCTTAAAGCCATATAGTTATCTATACTTATAGTTATTTGTTTTCTGTTAAACTTCAGAAATGTATCGTCTCTCTAAGGCAATTATGTGATTCAAACACTTTAGGAATATTTAAATGACTACAGTCATAACATGAATAATACACATAGGGAGACTGTTCTTCTGCACCGACCCATTCACTCAGAGTATCGATACGCTCACGCTGAGCAACCGCGCGCCATAGTGGACACACGCCCTCTCCCCCCCACCAAACACTCCACTACCAACCCGCCACAGCTACAACACACCTCATACACCCCGGGAGGAAACAGTTCTTGTTCTTTTTCACAGAGTACGAACCTGGAAAACAGAAGCACGTTGTGAGAACGAGCGAACCGCCATCTTTAGATCCCAACTTCAATATGAGACTAAAGTAAGGGTCCGTCCCTCTAGGCGGCGCGATGCAACCCCACTCGCACTTTGGTTCCGGTTTACCTGGTCCCCCCTCCAATCCATGCTGTACAACACAATAAAAGCTGCGATTCCCATGAATGCTTAAACTATTATAATAAACTATTTTGTATAAAATCCCAATTGTGTTACCACATAAAGGTGCATCACAATAGCATATTTAGAAATATAGTACTTTCAGAAATTCAGGTAGCCTATAGGTAAGTAGACCTTCTGTAAACTATGTTTTTTTAAGTAGACCAATACTTTCAAGTACATTCAGAACACTGGTTATTTTTTCAGACGTGGACTTAGTTACCCTGGTCCTTAAACCAGTCATCTGGTGCAGTGTGGGTTGGGTGTGGGTCCTTGTACGTCCACGCTAGCTGCTAATTGTGTTGCGTTGAGGTGATACTTGAGGCTCGATGTGAATTCCTTGTTGCACAGCTTGCACACAACCACGCTCTTATCGACGCTTCCATCCGTGTGTTTATTATAATAAGATTTCCCATTCACGGGGCCACCCGACACGGTCTCGTCAGCTTCTCCGTTCATGTTCACTGTGGTTTGTTGTTGTCTGAAGTCATGGACGGTAGTTGGTGCTCCAGTATAATCGGTCCCCCCGAAACTCATCCAGTGAGAAACGTTCCGCGGTGCAAAAAATAAGTGTAAAAATGCGTAAAAAATGTTTAATGTGTTATTTTTTAATTGTAATTAATTAATCTTAATTCACATTGTAATTAATTAATCTTAATTAACGCGCTAAAGTCCCGGCTCTAGTAAAAACGTGTTGGATAAAGTTGTCAATGAGAGATCAGAAAAGAATGATGCACACACTGGATCTCTCATGTGTCTGTCTCTCCACCCAACCAGCTGTTTTTCTGCAGTTTCTGTTTGGCCCTCGCTCACAAAGCCACCGGTACACAGGGAGGTACACAGAGGCTGTGGTCAGGCACACGTCCGCCGTCTGTGTGAGATTGTGTGTGTGTGCGTGCATGCATGTGTGTGCCTGTGCGTGTTTTAAGAGAGTGAAAGAGACGTAGAGGAAGCGGCCATGTTGAAGGGAGACTCGTGTGGTTCTCACTCGGGCCCCCAGAGGCCCGGTCCTCCGAGAAAAGCAGGCTTATTGAAGAGTAGAGAGATGGGGGGTGTTGTTGTTTATCCTGACATGCTCTACTCAGTCTTTAATGCTCGCATCACAATAAAGATGCTGCGGCTCATCAGCCGTGTATACAAAACAGTGTAGCAAGCTGCATGAGCACACAGGTGATGGGCACAGTCAAAAATAGACCCAACGCTGTGATGTAGAGCCCTGTAGGAAAACCTTAATGTGAAGGAAATTGTTGAATAAAACATTGCGTTTGCATTTCTGTTTGTGTGTGTGTGTGTATGTTTGACCAAAGTTGTATAATACTGCTTCTGCACCCATGTAAAAAGTTACCGTTCACAATATTATATAATAAAATTCACAATACAATGCAACCAAAATAATTCAAACAAACAAAGACGTTTACTTATTTGTTTTATTTGGAGCACAAAATATAATTACACCTTGAAGATATACAAATCACATTTGCACCATTTTGTGTACCGTTTCAAAGGATGATGGCTTAAAAAAACATATTATTAAATTGCTAATATTTTTTAAATAAATTAAATTAACCAAACTCTAAAAAGAGTGTCATCTACTCTTTGTGTTCTCTGTTTTCACGACCTGAGAATGAAGTTTGTGTTCTGATGACACAAATCAATGAGTAAGAACAGCATGATATGGATTCATTAACACCTAATACGCCCCGTTCTTTTCAATTGAGCAGTTGTATGTTTTCATTTACTGTACTGCATTGTGACTAAACACCTGTATTGGGTTGGGGCATTTTAATTATAATTGTTAAATCATATTCAAATTTGCAATGTGGAATGAAATAATATCAGGGCTGGTGTGAGGAAGCATGCATTATAAGTAAAATGAAAAAGAATAGGGCTAACTAACATTCTTCCTTTACACAAGGACAATACACTCTTTAGGGTTCATTACTTATTCATTATGCTAGAACCTTGAAAACTGGGGACATTTTATTTCCAAAAAGTGTGCCGGACTTTATCCTCTCCACTAATGACCATTTAGCAAATTAATTAGCAATTGTTGAGATAACTTCATTTCATTAACAGTTGGAAAAGGACCACTTTATAAAAACACGTTCTTTGTTCTTAAATAAATCAATATATGAATTCCTTTAGTAATAACCACTGAGACAAAGAGTTCTCTCTTGTAAAACCCTAGAGATCAGAACAAAAAATAAAGGGTCTATTTTTCTGGAATGTAAATTGTCATCAAAAACTCTACTACAAAAAGAAAACTCTTGCTTACTCACAGGCAGCGTATTCTCGTGCCATTAAAGGTGTCCACACATGGACAGACAGCACCCTGCGTCTCAGAGCTGCAAAGTTGCACCAGAATTGTTCGTCTCTGAAGGCGGTTTATGCGCGTTGGAAGAATCAGATGCATGCGGTAGCTCGCCAGAGGTCAATACAGATGCTTTTGAATCTGGAGTTATCAAAACCCATCCTTTTCATCCACTTGGATGAAGAAGGGACTAAGAAATGGCAGGTTGGGGGGGGGGGCAAGTTTAAAACGGTGATCAAAAGTGAGACATTTTCCGTTCTCCCTTCCCTCGAAATGCCAAAAAAGGGGCTAAGTGAAGCAGTGGTCTGGGGTAGCTTGGTGTGGGTGCTTTGCTTACATCGGGGGAACAACCAGGCCCATCATCGCTGGAGAGAAAAAAATATACCAAATCTATGATTCTAATCAATCAGCTCTTGCATTATTGTACATCCAGCAACTTTTCTTTCCGCCTTGTTCAGTCAAAGCTTTTGAGCGGTTAGTACGAGGGGGTTAGACTGCATTCGTGAGCTCGGACAGGGGGGTCAGATAGTGAGTTGGATGGCTACCTCTGAAGCTGTTCCCCCCTGTGGCGGGGCAGGCAGGGGAGGGAGAGCCCTGGGGCCTGAGGCAAAAGCACTCTTCTGTTTAGCAGCAGACGGGAAGGAGGAGAAAGGCAAGAGGGACGATGAAGAGCTGGAGCTCCCTGGTATGGTGGGGCTGGACGGCATTACTGTGGATCAGAGAGCAACCATCAGTCTCAGGTCTGAACATGACAGCGGGCTCAGAACTGTGTATGGATCATTAGAGGCTCTTACTGTAGGGAGAGCCGGTGGGGGAGGCACTGCAGAAACCAGGAGAGCCAGGGACTCCTAGACTGGTCATGGGAACTGTCCCATAGCCTCCAGTCATCCCTCCGCCGCCCCCGTAACTTGAGTGCTGAGGAGTGGAGGCTGATGGGTAACCCCTTGGAGACAAACTGCTGGAATTTCTGATGTAACCTGAAGTAACAATGAAAAGGTCGGGTCAGTTCTTCTTGATTTGTTAATTTAAGAAAAGGAAGGAAAGTATCAAATGGTCCACGTCTTATTCTGCTCACCTTGGCTGCTCTGTCCGTGCTCCCCGATGCTGACGCCTAACTGAGAAGGATATGAGCCCAGGCCCATGACACTGCCGTGGGCCGGTGAGCTGGGCAGCGCCTGCAGCTGACTGTGAGGACGAGGAACACTGTAGAGCGCCTCGGCGATGTCTGCTGCATGTCCTGCAGGAGATGCACAGACATTAGCAATGGCTTGCATTGTCACATTTACACAATGAAGCCACATGGACTTTTTTAGGCTTTTAAGATGTCGCCTGCATGTGTAGACGCACACGACTATAAGCTGACAGCTGCTTCCATTTACCTGATTACTGTGTGGATTTCCGTAGAGGGCCTCCACAAGATCTGCTGCTCTCTTTAGGAGAATCTCCTGCAAAGAAAATCATTAATTCCGTTAATATCTCGGTGGATATATTATTGACACAGTTCCTTGAAAACACATTATGGGCAATTTTTGGCAACTTATCTCACCTTGGCTAATTTCTCCGGGTCACCAGGATGTCGAGGAATGACCTTTTGAAGTCGCTGGAAGCCATAGTCTATAGTGGGCTCATTTAGGGCTGAAAAAAGCGGAACATGTATTGCAAATCAAACCATATTCTTTAACGTCCTTAAACTATTGAAAACCCTGTGTGAAGTCTAAACAAAGCCGACGGGGGTGTTTTACCTGTGTAAATGAAGCGTCCAGGTGCTCCCTTGCAGAATTGTTTGGATTTATAAGACAGTGTGACCTCCACGACCCCGGGGATGTGTCGAGGAGGCGTCTGGACACGGATGGCGTGTGGTGTGATCAGCTGAGGAACAGGACACAAGACGGCACAAATTATACCCCTACACGCCTGGTAAATATTTAGGCCGACACAATACTGTGGAAAGATGAATGAATGTATGTGCATTGCCCATAAATCGTTGAAATAATGACCCAAGCCATATGCTATGTATATATCATTTCAAAATAAGCTTCAGACTGTACCATCATCAGTGAGATGCTTTGAAGACAATTCCTACCTCACTCCACACCAGCATGCTGCCAAACACCACCTGCAGGCCGTCAAAAAAGTTCTCCCCAATGACGATGACCATCGCCCCGCCGGTGGTCCAGCCCTCACTGGGACTAATGGCTTTGATGCACGGGGTGGCTGGACAGAAGGGCAAAGCAAGAGTTACCCCAAGTCATTCAATTCAGCATGTACAGCAGCTGGAGAGAGGACGGTAAATCTCAGGCAGGTGTGTTGGAGGTCCTCTTTGGTTTTGGTTTATTCAATTCAATCAATCAATTAAAAAGCTCATCGCAAAACTTTCAGAAATGTTCATAGTTATTTAATTGTATATATGTGGCTTTGTTTGTGAATAACAACAAAAGCATCAAAAACTGAGAATTGGATCTATATCAGATTTTGCTTAGAAATCATATGATCTGCAATTGTACAGAATTGAAAAAGCTCAAGTGAAAACTGGTGTCCTGAGTACACAAATAGAAAAAGTATTCAGCTCTTTTAATTGAGAAAAAGTAGCAGTACAACAGTGTAAAGAAACATGGTCCTACACTTAGAGTTTAACTACATAGAAATATGGATGCATTATCAGTTAAATGTACTAAAATGACAGCATTAACATGCAGGAAATGGATGGACTTCTTCATGTTTGAATTTGATTTTTTTTTTTTATCGTCTTAATGAATGCATTAATTAGCTCATCTAATGACCACTGGTTATGTTCGATGTATCACGGCGATTAGAAATGGACATTAAGGAACTCAAGTACCTGCTGTTACAGTGTGTTGAGTGTGAATGATGAAGTAGACACGTAATAAAACTGAAATGAGGTGTAACATTGTAGTGTTACGTTGTCACCGTCTCACCATATTCCATAGTATTCTCCACAGACTCGCCGGGCTCCAGTCTGCGGGCCCTTCGGCCGTGCTTAGAGTTGTTGTGGACAAACATGTTGTCAGACACTGCCAGGACGTGGCCATCTACACTCACGGTGCTGGACAAGACCACCTGAGAGAAAGAAAGAATTGAAATCTATCTATACGTCACATTTCACATATAAGGCTTAGAACAATGACATCAAAAACAATCAAAAAAATATTTCTTCAATAATGAATAATTAAATGTTGACCTGCATCTGTAAAAGCCTAAAATTCTGTGAGGAGACTGAAATAAGTGTCACTCAGAGGAGTAGGAAGATTGGACTAAACGTCTTGGGGAGAAAAGGAGCTTTAATACACTTCAGAGAAGTTTGTGTTGTCCAATCAGAAGCGCAAAAGAAATTTCAGTAGGAAACACTTATGTCCCAGTATATCGTGTTTTTGAATACTTGCAACATTTGAATCATTTCTGCCGGTGGGAAAGGAGCCTTTTTGAAAATCTCACGCACTGTGCACAGACACACAGACACACACGGATCCATTTAGACTCTACCTTGACTAAAACACTACCCAGTGAACATTTTTTGGTTGAAAAGACGTTGAATAAACGTCTATGGCCGACGTTGCAAAATGGTTTAAAAGTGAAAGTTGTTTCAACGCCTATTCGTAGACGTTGAAAAGACGTCTATATTTAGACCACATATCAACGTGATTTTTAATATGGTAAAATGTGGTCCTCTACTTTGTGCAATAGCATTATTTTATAGGTGTAAAAATAAATGACGTCCACATTTGTGCGTTTACCACCGATATTAAAAATCACGTTGAAAACTGGTCTAAACGTAGACATCTATTCAACGTCTTTTCAACGGATAAATTGCTCGCTGGAAAAGTACAAGTTACACAGTCAGTTGTCATGTCAACAGCCCATAACAAGGACAACACAATTTGATTAATTTGTATTTATTCATATCAATATAACACTAAACACTTTTCCTATACAAAACAGAATACAAAAATAATATATTTTGGGAAAATAAACTATGAAATTATAAGTGCAGCAACAACACAAACCAGTCAGTTAGAATTGTGTTTGTAAACCATTTTTCTGAATCATTGGCACTTCATCTGGCTCTGAGTCACTTGAATCCGGATCGTATACCTGAAATCAGCTCCGTCTCCCTCATCGTCACTTCAATGATTCAGAATGCGCAGACACCCCTCAGTTGCAGATGCCTCTAGTCAACAAGTTCGTTCAATTCAATTAATTTTATTTTGTTCAACCCAAAATTAAAAATAAGCCTGAGGGAGCTTTACAGTCTGTAAACCTTCCAGCTTCCTGTCCCAAAACCATCACATCGGCACACGCAAAACTCACCTTCAACTGGACAAAACCTAAGGGAGAGCAGTGGAGGAGTAGCTGTGTACAGAGAGAACAACTTAAAGATGTACAGTACGTTCAATTCCTACCACAGAAATTATTCAAATATTCAGAGTAGTACACCAGGTGTAAGGCAGGACAACTGCAGGGACAAACTCCATCAGATGTAACCTACATCCACAGGAACCTGTGAGGAGGGAAGAACAAAGACTTTAGGGAAAAGTGTGTAACTTGGGTTTATAATGACAGTAATAAAAAGTTTAATAATGATAACAGCAGGAGGTGTTTGAGAACCCTTATTTATAGATTGTTTACTTATGACATTATAAACAATTCATCTTCAAATTATGGCATTTCTGGAGTAACATTTCCAGGTATATTACACAGTACCATACTTTACAATGTTGCTTTAAGCATGCAGTAACTTACAATGTGTTGGCTAGCTTGTTTACAGGCCACAACTTGTTGAATTCAGCTGCGAACTGTGTTCAGGCCGCGTTGCTTTGACGTGTATTTTCTACATGAAATGGGAACGGCAATAATATGAAATGGGTACAACAACAACCTAACGCATAAGCAACACCAAACACACGGAAGATACTCTGTGAGGTTTACTTTTGGTCCAGTTCATGTTGAACGTTAGCATACTCCGAGCTAGCATGCTCCAAGCTAGCGTGCTAACTAGCAAACTATCTGCGCTAACGCTAACTAGCTTACCAAAATAACAGTCCTTCCCGTATCGAGTGGGCAGCACAAGTAAAATAACTGGTTATAGTTCCAGGTGTGCTTCATTCAAACACTCACGTACTTACAGAGTATTGGGGCCGGTAGCCGTGGTTGTATCAGCCCGTTCACGTCGCGCTGCTCCCGGTGGAAGCGTCTAAGAACTTGCGCATGCGCGTTACAGATGTGATCAGAGTTACGTGTTTTCAACTAATGTTTGAAACGGCCCGCATTATTTTGTCCTTAAAGCATGTTGTTAACGACACACACTCTGTATTTCCATATTCATGACGTTTTAAGAAAAATCTTAAATGCGTTGAAATCACGTCTTTGCGTAGACCAAATTTCGCCGACCAGTTCATTCATTATTATGATAATCTTAATGATATTATCGTCTCTCTTTCAACCTTACGTTACAACATGACACATAATCAATAAATTTACCCTTTTCTAGCACGTTGATGTTTCTCGCACCTTTTTCGCCGGTTGAAAAGACGTTGAAATGAGGTCTTTGACGTTCAGACCTCATTTCAACCCGATTTCAACCATATTTCAACGTTGAAATAACATCTTGTGCTCACTGGGTAGCAAATCGTAGCACTAACAAATGGTAGCACTTAAACTGTACTTATAATGGCACTTTTCTATAACATGTTTTGAAACTGCTTATTTGATGAAAATTGTACTTTCTTGTTACTTGTTCTTCTGAGTTTGCATCTCTATGTGAAAATGCACTTATTGTAAGTCACTTTGGATAAAAGCGTCAGCTAAATGACATGTAATGTAATGTCATGTCATGTAAAATGGACAGGCTGCCCTCTGCCGTTCGAAACGCGTAACGACACGGCATTTCCTCCGCCATCAAGTTCTCCGCAGCACGCCAAGACACGGAGCGCTTCCGCCGGAACCAGCACGTATCGGCGTTGACGCTGACTTAACATGCGCGCAGCCTCCAGCCCGCTGGGGGGCGCTCCCCTCCAATCTGCGTCCTGAAATCACCGAAATTAAAACGACGAGACTCCCCCAGCTGTTTACCACGTCGGGCCAGCCGCCATTGCCCTGGCGCTCTGCTGTCAAAACAAAGTGGAATCTTCTCCCCCCCCCTCGTGTACACGTATAAACACGGAACATGTGAATAAAATACATACATATATCTATGTGTGTGGGTGCGTAGGTGTCTCTACACGCGGCAGAGCTCAAACGCAGACCGGGGGAGCGGCCTCCTGCCCGCTGGGGGGCGCTCAGCCTCCAATCTGCGTCCTGAAACCACCGAAATAAAAACGGCCTCCTGTCCGCTCGGGGGCGCTCCCCTCCAATCTGCGTCCTGAAACCACCGAAATAAAAACGGCCTCCTGCCCGCGGGGGGCGCTCCCCTCCAATCTGCATCCTGAAACCACCGAAATAAAAACGGCCTCCTGCCCGCGGGGGGCGCTCCCCTCCAATCTGCGTCCTGAAACCACCGAAATAAAAACGGCCTCCTGCCCGCTGGGGGGCGCTCCCCTCCAATCTGCGTCCTGAAACCACCGAAATTAAAACGACGAGACTCCCCCAGCTGTTTACCACATCCGGCCAGCCGCCATTGCCCTGGCGCTCTGCTGTCACAACAAAGTGGAATCTCCCCCCCCCCCCCTCGTGTACACGTATAAACACGGAACATGTGAATAAAATACATACATATATCTATGTGTGTGGGTGCGTAGGTGTCTCTACACGCGGCAGAGCTCAAACGCAGACCGGGAGAGCGGCCTCCTGCCCGCTGGGGGGCGCTCCCCTCCAATCTGCGTCCTGAAACCACCGAAATTAAAACG
Organism: Pungitius pungitius; assembly: GCF_949316345.1. Lineage (NCBI taxonomy): Eukaryota > Metazoa > Chordata > Actinopteri > Perciformes > Gasterosteidae > Pungitius > Pungitius pungitius. Next base: position 80,450 of record NC_084906.1, read on the forward strand.
ACGAGACTCCCCCAGCTGTTTACCACATCCGGCCAGCCGCCATTGCCCTGGCGCTCTGCCGTCACAACAAAGTGGAATCTTCCCCCCCCCCTCGTGTACACCTATAAACACGGAACATGTGAATAAAATACACACATATATCTATGTGTGTGGGTGCGTAGGTGTCTCTACACGCGGCAGAGCTCAAACGCAGACCGGGGGAGCTGCCTCCTGCCCGCTGGGGGGCGCTCCCCTCCAATCTGCGTCCTGAAACCACCGAAATAAAAACGGCCTCCTGCCCGCTGGGGGGCGCTCCCCTCCAATCTGCGTCCTGAAACCACCGAAATAAAACCGACGAGACTCCCCCAGCTGTTTACCACGTCCGGCCAGCCGCCATTGCCCTGGCGCTCTGCTGTCACAACAAAGTGGGATCTCCCCCCCGTTCGAACCGATCAAGACGCCCGGATGAAAGTCACAGTCGCGTTGCAGCGCCGCGATCGATGACTGAGCCACACGACGTGCGCTGTGGACGTTTCTACTTCCGCTGCCCTCTGGTGCTGCAACGCCCCGCCGCCGCCACACGAGGGCGCACAAGGACCCCGTTTCCCGCACACGCACGACGGAAACTGGATTCTGAAATTAAACACAACAGTTCCCAATGGCCTCAATAAGGCATCTGGGACAGTTTTGTCTTCATAGCCTTTTCGGTGCCGTTTTCATACATACACAAATTTCAAATGCATTTAAATGAACCTCTTTTACACACTTATACTGTTCAAAATAAACCCATACTTACCTTAAATATACATACATACTCATATGAAATACCTACTTCACCTATACACATATTCACAGGAAAATGTCATACTTCCCTTACATATACATACTTACCTTGTATACACAAACTTAGCAATATCAAAGTATCAAATACTTATCTTACATACACATACATGAACAGATTTATTCATATACATTACTATTTATTATAAATAAACACATACTTACCTTACATTATATATTACACATGAAATACATATTCATATGTAACACATATTCGGAGTATACACAATTACATGAAAATACATACACATATTCATCAACATAGCACCACATACTTACCTTATATTGTTATTAGGTTTTTAGTTTAGTTTTTTATTTTTATTTAATTTTTTTTTCACTTTTTTCTCTTCCCCCTCTTTTCTTCTTTAGTATTCGGTTTGTCTTTCCCTCCGCTGGTCGAAGAATAGAAACACTCTTAAAGAGAAAGAAGATGATGGTGAGAGAGATCCACCTGTTTATTGGGCCCGAGCCCTATTGTCCGACTTTGGTCTAGACAAACGTGTGGTGGGATCTGCATGTCTGGGATTATGAAACGCTGAATGAAAGTAGGATGATACTTTTGTCCTTCGACATTTAGCACCGTTTTTGAATTTTGAAAATGTCGTGCAATGATTAAATCCGATACATTTTGGGTTTATCTATTCCATGTTATTCAATTTAGTTTATTTTGTACATCCCCAAATCACAGATAAAATATAAAATCTGTACACATGTGTCATCCTCTGTCCCGAAACCCTCAAATCGGTTCAGGAAAAATTGCCCCTATGAAACCTTCCAATAGGGAGAAAAAAGGAAGGAACATTAGGGGAATGGCAAAGGAGGGATCCCTCTTCCAGGGATGGACAAATGCACTGCATGTCATGTGTACAGTATGAACAATTTAAACATATCTACTAAAAATAGATGTAGTGGTTCAGAATACAAGATTAACAATGATTACGAAGAACGGAAGATTAACAAAGATAACTAAAGTAGTAATCCAAAACACATGCAACACGTGTGAAACTTATCTCTTCCATAACCTCCTCTGCATGGGATGCCGTTTAGGCAGTTTGTAATGCAACAAGAAGCAAGAGCCACAAGTTGAGTAAGCACCGATGCTACCCACAAACCCAAGCTGGAGTGGCAGCCTCTAGTTCTTTCAATCTCTAAATCATGTGAAACGGTGCTGCTGGATGCAGGAAGAAAAATTGATCTTGCAGTTGTAAAAATGTGCTTTCTGTTTCATTATAATGCATTTATTGTTGACATTAGGCATAACAAATTTAGCACAATTAATGATTGGAGATCCACAAAATTATCCGTGAGGATGAATAGTTTTCATTGATGGATAGAACTGATGACGGTCGTTTACAGTATATCAGGTTTTATGTTGCTGTTGTTTTGGTTGTATAATATAGATTCCTTCTGATTTTAAACACCTAAGGTGTCTAGCATTTGTTTTTTGTGTCAAGAGTGGCCCAGGAGTTGCTGTCAGACCGGCCCACTCAATATGCAGGGCGTTGCCTGCTGAATGCATTGTCAACCAGTCAGTGGCCTACTTTGAAAAATACCTACACACTTAACATTATTTTGGATGAATACAAAAAATGACACCATATGTTTTTGAATACACCAATTTGGCTGAATGCACATATGGAATAAAATGATACTCGCTGTTGTAACACTCCAACGTAGGTCTAGTTTGTTAAATTAATATGCTTAACTCTGGGCATCAGATGGTTGAACGTAATAATACAGACTCCTTAAGGAATGAATATCAGCAGAGAAGGAACACACAATAAAGAATTTTTGAATCACAGGGGAGTATTATTGGGAGGAGCTATATTGTAGAAATGAACAGAACATACAGTGGGCTGTGAACATCAGTGGTATCAGTAGTGCTGGATGTGATTGTGCGTGAGTAGAGGTGTAGAAGATGCATAACTAAACAATAAGTTGTGTCACCAAGTTGTGGTGGTGGCCTGTGCTCAAACAGCTTCGTCTATGAGCGTGTGATCCAAGTGTTGAGTAGGCTAGAGCCGTGGTTTAAACTCCATCACAGTGGGCCAAAATGTAAAACTAGGAACGGGGGCTATATGCAGTCGGAAATATATTCCCCAATTATACCTGTCAACTGTCTTGCCTTTATTTCTCTTCACCAAACTCGTCCATGTGTATAATGCATTCTACCAATACAACCCCCCAAAGCTGAAAGAACAAACAGTCCAGAAGAGTGCATTGTCGTGGACACAGGCAGTGCCACCTTGTTAGATACAAGGTCTTCCTGGCATACTATGTCAGTATGTCATGACCGAGTGACACTTCCAGAGAAAGTGAAAAATTCTTACTCAACACTGGTGTCTTACACAACATCTTTGTTAGCTTCATCCAGTCTCTGAAGAATTAGTTTAACCTTTAAAAGCCATAAGGCAGTAATCAGGCACACCTTTGAGGAACATGCACACATGTGACAGTTGAGATCATAAAAACATGCATGATGCTAGGAGAGGGAGGAGGAGGGGTCTGCACATGCATAACTGGTTTTAGGTATGCAGGGAGGGGCAGGAAGCTGACATACGTGTGTTCAAGTACAGTTTGTTCTGACAGCTGTCTGCAGTGGGGTTGTCAACACATAGAAAGGACAGGCGTCCATGAACATGGCTAAACTCTCCTTTACAGAAGTGGTCCTGCTGCTTCTGCTAGTGCTGGCCTTGGTGAGTATTCACCATGAGACTACTCCTTAATTTCCTTTTGGCTCACTAGAACATATTGTAGGCCTTTGAACATGGAAGATTTTGTTACAGAAGAGTCATTTATAATTTAAATGGACTATAATTTTCACATTGTTATATGCCATTACTTGTGATGATAAGTCACCCTTAAGTATTAGTGATTAATGAATGCTCTCCTTTTAATCTCTTTAATGCCAGAGCAGGAAATCATGCATGTCAGCTGACTTCATGTCAGCTTGTTAGATGTTGTGTCAAGCCACCCTAAAATGAAGCTACTTTTTGTGAGCAATACTGTAGTGGAATAAGTTACTTGGAGTATAAGATGAAAAACATTTATCATTTAGACCAGTTTTATAACTTGCTATATGACTCCTTAACAATTACCGCTGTATTCCCTTGAAAAATAGATAATTTCACAGTATTTCAAATGGGTGCAGTCTTTGGTATGGATCAAAATGGTACTAACCTGACAAATATGTGAAGGATTAAGTTCATTAATATTGATCCATCATTATATAGAATCATGATTTTGTCACAACTTCTTGCAAAATGTCTTGATGAATCCGACAGTAATTTCAGTTCCAGATGGGAAGAAACTGTTCTTGTGAGTCATCGACAAGAAGTCATCTTCTGCTGGATGGGGATTTTATTTTCTTTAGATCTTATTTTCTGTCTTTAGTTTTACATCATCATGTGACAGCAGGATAATCCCGGGTGTAAATTATAAAGTAAACTTCATCCGATTTCCGCCTGTTCATTTTGGCAGTTAGTGTCTGCGGTGGCAGGGGTCGCAAACCCATCTTTTTTCTGCTCTCACTGTTAGTGTCATGAAAGTGACCGAGTGAGCCAAAAGGAACAACCAAAAATCGATATTATTTTCACAATTTACACCAGATTGTCCAATAGTCCAACAGTTGCATATCTGACGTGAAACGGGAGCTTGCCCACCCTCTAAGATAAGTAAATAAACAATCAACATAACTCCTATCGAATCTAATCATTCAGTGTATTAGTTACTTCATAACGTCTGCTTTACAGTTCTATCAAAGATAGCATTGTATTGGCCATAATGGTATATTGAAAATTGGAGGATAATAATTTTGTGTTAACACACATGAAGAAATTTGATAAATTGCTTCTCTTAAATCAAATGTATGCAAATAGGGTTACAAAGACTCTGTCCACATCCCAACATTTGTTTATTGAGTATAATTGTTCAAAATTGAGAAATGAAGAAAGCTAAATTCTAAATTAATTTATTATTATTTAACATATTTCTAGAGACTCACTATATATAGTGCCTCATCTCTGGAAATAAATAATATTAGTGTCTACAATATAGTATAAATAAGCCTTTGTGTCACTTTTATGCAACTATGTTGCCTCTGTGCTGATAGGCATCACTCATTCCTTTGTTGGCTTTTTGCTTTTTGGTGTGTGTGTGTGTGTGTGAATAAAATGCACTTTGGTGTCCTACACTAAAGTTTTGTATTGTTTGTCCGTCACGTGTTTGGAAAATCAACCTACTCCTTAAGTCCTACTACTACTCCGGGTCCTGGGACCTGGGAAAGTTCTTCCTCTAAAATAGGTGATCTCTAGAAACCGTGATCTGAAAAATACAATTGTTAAACAATAATAAAGAGGGTGTTCATTACTATGAAAAAGTGTGTGTTCAACTGCTGTTTACTTTCAGATACTCAGTGCTGAGGCAAGAGAAAACACACCAAAGACCCTTAGGAGAATGAAGAGAGAGTGGATCCTTCCTCCTACCAAGCTGTGGGAGAACATTGATTACACCGGCAAGGATTTTATTGCCAAGGTCAGTTGGCTCTTCACTCATTTAAACCTTTTGCCTTAACTTTTTTATGTTGGCTCCGAATGTGTCAGTAATTTCACTCCATTTGCTGGTCTGCCAAAAACCCTGCAGCACTAAACCCGTTTTCACATGCTCCGTGAGTTCTAGTCCTCACTTATACCACCAATAGAATGTGTTCCTGGGCTGAAATCACATATACATTCAGGGCCTTACGTGATAACGCGTTTGTTTCAGCGCGGAAACTAAAAAGGCCAAATTGTGCTTTCCGTGTCATGCATGATTTCACGGGAGGGTCAAGTGGAAAGTGGGAGTTTTCCATAAAGAGATGGGAGGGAATGCGCATAGTGTGTCAAATTTGTATTCCGCGGTATTTACAGAAACCGTCCGTGAAAGCACACCTTCTTTTTGCGGTGAAAATTCTTAGTCTCGTAAAATCTGTGTGAACCACGATGCAGATTTCCTCACATATGCTTCCTGGTTAAATGACAGCAGTCATCCAAGCCAGAGGGCCACATAGGACAAGGAGACGGGCTGAAAGGATTTTTACCACAAGGATCACACTTTTTCAGTTGAGTGAACACAAAATCATAGACTTGATGGAACACCCTCCCAGCTCATCTATCCAAGCTGCAGTCTGTTCTTCCGGCCAGCATTATGTTGCATGTTTGGTTGCTTTGGGCCCCTTGGCGTGAGTGAGCGCACATGTTTTAGATCCAGTGGGGCGGGATGTGTGAGGGAGAACCACTGAGGAGAGTGAGACGTCTTGATCGTGACCTTGATCAGACAGCGCTGGTTTCCCCTCGGGGAGACCCCCTTGGCCCTGAGCCACCACTGCAACGGTCTCAAGTGTAATAGGCCGCAAGGGATCACATTGGATGCCGCTGCCAGGAGACCTAACAGTCTCTGAAACCGTTTCACAGTGAGTGGCTGGCCTAGCTTGGCCTGCTTGACTGCAGAGAGGATCGAAGCTACTCGAGCGGGAGACAGATGTGCCCGCATCGTGGTCGAGTCCCAAATCACTGCAGGAAGGTGGTCCTCTGCACAGAGCTGCATCCACACACTTGTGTACGGGGTGAGAGGGCTAGGCCAAACGGAAGAACCCAGTACTGTTCACACGTGCTTCATGACGCGGTCACGCGGAGGCCTTCCCACAGCAATTCCACGCAGCTCGAGTTCCCTGAGAGGGAACTGATTTTTACCCATCGCAAAATAAATGTTCAGTTGACAAAGTAGTTACAATATTTCTCCCTTTGATCATGGTATGCCATTTTTGGAGTAGAGGCTAAAAAACAGACTCACAGTCCATAACAGTGTGGTTTTTTCTGACAGATTCGCTCTGATTGGGACACAACTTCAGAAGTGCAATATTCTCTCTCTGGACCAGGAGCTGATTTACCACCCATCAACCTCTTCATGGTGGATCCTGACACAGGGTTTTTAACCATCACAGGTGTTCTGGACCGGGAAAAATACCCATCCTACAATGTAAGTCTCTCTTTAAATAAGTTCCAGGCCTCATGATTTACTGTGAGGACTGAAACCTGTTCACGGCTAATACAATGTTGTATAAATTAGATTAAAATTAAAAGCAATTGCTGTCAGAGGTAACCCAAAAAGCAAAAATCATGATTGCGTTTCTTTTGGCCCAATATACGCCTGGGATTGTGCTGCTAGCCCAGACGTGGCCTATGTACGGCATAATGGGTTGTCTTGTTGCCATGGAGTCCTAAACACCAAAGCACTTTTATTCCACAGGGTATTTATGCATTTTTTAAATTTTATTTACATTTTATGTCTTACAAGCTGAAACGTGATACTTGTTTTTTCTGTCAATTCTTCGGAGCTGCAGTTTTTAAATGCCAAAATCTTGTGTTTAAAATTAAGAAGAAAATATAGAAATACTCTGTATCATGTTTTACCTCCACAAAAGCAGACAAAAGAAAAAAGAAAAAAACACTGAAGAACAGAGGATAATGCCAAACAATTTACACCTGCCAAAACAAATTTTAAAGTTTAATCCAAGTTTAATTCAAATTTTGCAGTCTTTGTAAAAATATCATATACACTCTCTCTCTCCCTCTCTGCCGGTCATCAGAGTTTTTTTACCGTCTGCTGGCTCTCTTCTCTCTTCTCTTCTCTACCTGCGAGGGTTTGCATGCCTAAAAAAAGAGCATAATGGTTAAAGCCCAGCCCATTTCGAGACTACCCGACAATTTACGGGTTAAATCCTTCCTACTTACGGGTTAAGCCCCGCCCACTTTCGGGTTAGGCCCCTCCCAACAAATAAAATGAGGTGGAATTGTATCTGAACTGTGAGGAACGTTTACCAATGTCAGCTGTCTTTAGTTGTAGGGAAGCGATGGATGTTTTCCCATTTACTCCTCTCCAATTGGTCTCCTTTGTGAGGGGGTTATATTGTGTGCTTCATTAGCCGCCACACTGTAACCTTTACATCAGTTCCGCCAATCAGGCTGAGGTGGTTTATCTAAAGTATGAAAGCATTATGCATATACACTCACCGGCCACTTTATTAGGTACACCTGTCCAACTGCTCGTTAACACTTAATTTCTAAGCAGCCAATCACATGGCGGCAACTCAGTGCATTTAGGCATGTAGACATTGTCAAGACAATCTCCTGCAGTTCAAACTGAGCATCAGTATGGGGAAGAAAGGTGATTTGAGTGACTTTGAACGTGGCATGATTGTTGGTGCCAGAAGGGCTGGTCTGAGTATTTCAGAAACTGCTAATCTACTGGGATTTTCACGCACAACCATCTCTAGGGTTTACAGAGAATGGTCCGAAAAAGAAAAAACATCCAGTGAGCGGCAGTTCTGTGGGCGGAAATGCCTTGTTGATGCCAGAGGTCAGAGGAGAATGGCCAGACTGGTTCGAGCTGATAGAAGGGCAACAGTGACTCAAATAACCACCCGTTACAACCAAGGTGGGCATAAGAGCATCTCTGAACGCACAGTACGTCCAACTTTGAGGCAGATGGGCTACAGCAGCAGAAGACCACACCGGGTGCCACTCCTTTCAGCTAAGAACAGGAAACTGAGGCTACAATTTGCACAAGCTCATCGAAATTGGACAATAGAAGATTGGAAAAACGTTGCCTGGTCTGATGAGTCTCGATTTCTGCTGCGACATTCGGATGGTAGGGTCAGAATTTGGCGTCTACAACATGAAAGCATGGATCCATCCTGCCTTGTATCAACGGTTCAGGCTGGTGGTGGTGGTGTCATGGTGTGGGGAATATTTTCTTGGCACTCTTTGGGCCCCTTGGTACCAATTGAGCATCGTTGCAACGCCACAGCCTACCTGAGTATTGTTGCTGACCATGTCCATCCCTTTATGACCACAATGTACCCAACTTCTGATGGCTACTTTCAGCAGGATAATGCGCCATGTCATAAAGCTGGAATCATCTCAGACTGGTTTCTTGAACATGACAATGAGTTCGCTGTACTCAAATGGCCTCCACAATCACCAGATCTCAATCCAATAGAGCATCTTTGGGATGTGGTGGAACGGGAGATTCGCATCATGGATGTGCAGCCGACAAATCTGCGGCAACTGTGTGATGCCATCATGTCAATATGGACCAAACTCCCTGAGGAATGCTTCCAGCACCTTGTTGAATCTATGCCACGAAGAATTGAGGCAGTTCTGAAGGCAAAAGGGGGTCCAACCCGTTACTAGCATGGGGTACCTAATAAAGTGGCCGGTGAGTGTATGTGCCTGTTGAAAAAATACTAATTTACTCACCATTTTCGATCGAAAGTTGGCTTTCAAGATTGTGGAGGCCTTGCCTCCTACTGGCAGGAGACCCTTGTTCAATTCAAATTGAGAGACATAATGTTTTTTGGCATGTAGAAAAGAAATCTCCTGCTTGGTGAGCACTTCCAGCAATAATGCTGAAAAATGTGTAAAATATGACATACACAAGGGTTTTAGGTGATTAATTACATAATTTGGCTCCCATTAATGAAATGGAATGAAGCCATTTGATATAAAGGAGAGTGCAACTCTTGAGTTTTAGGGATTTAGTTTGTATTCACACCTAAATGTCCATTCAAAAGTGTATATTTGACAATAACAATGTTTGTGTGGTGGAAATATGTGGATTGATATGGGGCGCCGTTTGTAAAATGATGCACGTTCTAAAATCCTGCGCAAATCTCATCCCAGAAAGAATGTCACCTTTGCCGATGTTCATGATAGACTAAATGAAAACTTAAATTGTGGCAAAGAAGAAAAGAGAACAATTGGAACAGTGGTTTCAACTTGAGACATACTTCATCTAAACTGCTCCATATTTCTCAATTCTCATGACATCCTCTATACATCCATATTATAATCCAAGCCTGGTGGAAACACGAACACCACTGACTTGCGAACGCCACAGGCGTCTTCGGCCGCATTTCTAACCATCTGGCCAGTGCCTCAACGTGCAAGGAGTAGCGAGGACCCGTCCAATCTTAATTTTAAGATTTTAGTTTTTTATTTGACCTTTATTTAACCAGGTAAAACCCATTAAGATCCAATTGTCATTTACAAGTGCACTGCAGACAGAGTTAATCAAAACGTTAGGTTTATCACAAACAAAAAGACATGTTCATTACGAAAAGAAAATCCATTGAAATCATGTTGAAACAGATAAAATGCATTGCACTATAATATATGAATATTATAAACAACATGCTCTGGACCATACAACTGACTATAGTGTTGCACAAATGACACAAGAAGACCATGGGAAAAATCAAACCCACAGGACCAGTGTACAATAAAAACTGCCTTAACTCTGTGGCCTTCCATGGAAAAATGAAATTGAATCTTTCAAGCAGATTTGGGCATTTGAAATCAGGTCCTGACATGTGCCAAAGAACTAACAGTTTTCTCATGACAAAAAACATGCAGAAAACATGTTATGATATTTAAACCAGTCAAGGGGGAAACTGCAGTGTGGTGTCCCTCATCAGACATACTGATAAAGCATGAATCAGTTCTGCAAGGACAGTTGACCTCTGGAGAGATCATTCTATGATTGATCCAAACCCCTGTTTGAATGCATTTATCACATCCTTGATATCCAGTGTGGGACTTAATCCCCTTAACAAAACCTCGAGCCGGAGCATCACAAATAACAGAGCTCACACTGAGGAGAAAATTCTTACCCTGATGAAGTCCTTGCCAATTATTTAAATTTCATTAACCAGATCTCTTAAGTAGTCACTTTGGCTTTGAGGTCTCACAAAAGAGGGCACTAACAACATGTTCTTTTGTATGACCCTGAAGTAAAGCCAAAACAGGCCAGAACTGGATTTTTGAAAAGTGGTAATCCATCAACGTTTAACTGCAGTCTAAACACATGTCTTTCACCAGCTAAGACCACGGCATACACTGAAGGCGTTTAACGTTAGTGATCCCTAACCCTAACCCATAAAGACACAAAACTACCTTCATATTTAGTCAACATTAATGTTTAGCTGGGTTTATCTATCACATCTGAAATAATCAGTAGCAGACCATCTAAGCTTTTCTCCCTTTGTCATGTCCTTCATGCAGCTGACAGGGATCGCTAAGTTCAAAGATGGAACCAGAGCAGAGGAGGAAATCCCACTGACGATCACAGTCTTGGACCAAAATGACAACCCACCTCGCTTTGAGCGGCATTCTGGCAACGTCAAAGAGGCGAGCAAAGCTGGTATGTAACTGTTAAACCACTTTCTCCATTTTCAGTAAAGGATGGGTATGATCAGACTTTCACAACGTGTGATTGTTTGTCCATGCTAAGCCTAAACCTAAAGTAGCTCTTCCAACCAGATCCTACTCCCAATCCACTTAAGTACTAATGTTTTTCTTTTGCATAACCTATCCACTTAACTAACACTGCATATATACGCAACTAACCTATTTCATGTGAAAACATCCAGCATGTTTTCCTTGACCTTATTTGTTGCTTGAGTTAATTTGAGAATTGTAAGACTAAAATGAACACAGAAGTAGGGCCACTAATTACATGTTAGTATTGGTATAGTATGTTCAACATGTCAGTGTTGAATGGCTGTTGACGGTTTCAGATTCAATCATGAATCATTTTTCTAATAGAGAAATAATTAGCTAAACCACATATGGCAAACTCGCGGCCCGCGGGTCACGTCCGGCCTGCCGCCGGTGTCCAGCTGCCTGTCCAGTGTGGGCCGATGGTCCAATGTGAATTCTCTTAACAATCATAAATAGCAGTCTGTGCAAGTATATCTAAAGGAAATACTGTATATATGTTGATGCTCGGCCGGAACGGGAAATGTGATGGATTCTCCTGAAAATATGGATGTTGTGTTCCCCTGCAGAAACCTTTGTCATGCAGATCGTGGCGAAAGATGATGATCAAGCTGGAACAATTAATTCAGAGATCTCCTATTCCATCATCAGTCAGGAGCCGGCAGGTGATGGTCACATGTTCACAATAGACAGAAAGACGGGCAAAATACACGTCAAAGAGGCTACGCTGGACAGGGAGGTGAGGACTGCTCAGTGGGCATAGAACACACGGGCTGAAGGCTGCGTTCTGACACGTCTCCATACTTTAGAATGTTTGTGGTTAAAAGTGTAGTGATGATGGAAACCTACGTTTGATAGACTGTCCAGTTTGTGCTCCCATACTGAACATGCGTCAGTGAGATCACAACTCACGGTGGGGCAGACCACTGCAGCATGTTGGCTGTGTGTGTGGAGTGTCAGAACTTGAGTTAATGTAATAATGTAATATTTGAACTTCTCCCAACATCCAACCACTAAAAAGAACTGCCGACCGGTTCTTTTGATTTACCAACCTTGGTCTCCCCCTGTAGATGACCATCAACCACACATTTTTTGGGAACTTTAGTTAGAGGGAAATGTTATTTTAAATCTATCATCAAGGTGGAATCACCTACAGCTTTACTGTAGCCCTCGTTTGACCTCAGGTACCTTCTCACTTGTCGTTTGACTTTTGTCAAAGCTTTTTACCGAACTTGCACAGAAGCATGGGTTTGCTTTTCTTCTGACAGACTCATGACTTCTACACACTGATTGTAAAAGGAATTGATCTGGGAGGGGCAGCAGGGGGGCTAACAGCAACAGGAACTGTGGAAATCAAGATCCTGGACATCAACGACAACCGCCCCATTCTAGAAAAGTCTGAGGTGAGAAAAATACCACATACATTACATACAGAAACCCGCACACGGAGTACAGAATCAGGTACTTGAGGAAATGAGAAAGGTATTATGGGTAATGGACTGATAAGATTTGTATGTTTTCTTTATCTTTTTTATTTTTGTTGTAAATAACACCAGAGCCATTGTCTTGAGCATCAGTATTTGACGGTGACACTTCCCAGAGACGGACATGTCTGGGCAGCAGAGATTCGTGACTTTTAGTCAAAACCACTGAATACCACACTCCCCGAGTCATACTGAAACCTAGTGGCCTTTTTTAAAAATCGTTCAAGCACAACAACCTGCACAAATCAGTTGGTATTGGCTGCAAATGGTTGTCCCGCAATCGAAAACATCACACTACCTAACAAAATAAGAAATGTTCTTCGTGAGCTTTCTAATAACAACTTCTTTTTCTTTATTCTTATATGACCAACATGTCTTGGTCACTAAACTTTTACTTGGCTCATGAACAAGTCATAGTCAAGAAACTATTGGCTATGGTCCTCGCTGCAGCAAAAAACAAAGCAAATCCAACCTGTGACTGTGTGCTCTGATGAGCAGAGTACCAGGCTGTAAGAGAAAATACTCACATAGTCACCTAATGAAGTGTAGGCTTTTTCCTGACTTGATGTAGAGGCAACAGGTTTGGACAAGTGTTAACTATACTATAAGGGATATCCTCACGATTCTGTCTGGGCTTGCAACTGGTTTTAATAAAGCGCACACAACTGTTAATATGATAACAAGTGGTTCTATTTGGAGAGAGATAATAATTACCACCATGCCTCCTTTTACTTTATCAACTGACTCCTGGTCAGTGGCTTTTGACCTCCTCAAAGTGGATGCAAGGGATGTAAGAGTAAGTATCACAATATTATTTTCTTATAGTGTATCAATTCTCAAACACACTATATCAACTTTAAACTATATCAACTTTATTTTTGTTGCAGACAGTGGTTCATTACGTGTTTTGATGTTGGATATGACAGTGACTGTGATACAACCAATAGCAGGTCCCATCGTTCAGTAAATATATTAACATTACTTTCAAAGAAAAGCGTGCAATAACATAGTTAATTAATTATTGAATTTTGCGCATAACAAGATTGATCACTCTAACAAAAAAGTAATTAATTCGGTAGTTCAAATTGATAGTTCGGCAATCAAAAGGACGTTGAGTCAAGAATCTGAAAAAAAACATGACACAAAGCATCTTTAATAAAGAGGTAAAGGGGATTAAAAAAGGGGAATAAATAGTCCCAATGCCAGGCAGCTCCTCTACCCTGTGGTTAGAGCACAAGAGAAAGATGAGTCTGCTTGGTTCCCTCTGGTTTGATGCAGCTTGCATACACTAGTTTACAGTAGTAGCTTGTTGCTTCCCAGCTTAGCTAATCAGCTCATGGCTACAGGTGTGACCAAGGCCATGTGCTGAGTGGCTGCAGCAAACTTGGGGATGTGCACCCTGTGTGGAGGTTCTGCTTGGCTTTCCTTCATGGTTTTGCACAATGGCTTTGCTTACGGTGTCTCAGTATATGGAATTGTAACCCCACTTATTATATTCTTGCCAATACACAGCAATGATAAAAAAGAAATTCCACTTTAATGTAATAATTGTTTTTGTGACAAAAGCCTGAGTGGTCCAGTGTGTGTCCAGTGTTCATAACACAAAGAAAACAATTGAAGGTAGGATGTGAATTGTTATGGCTTTTATAAACGATTAAAACTCTACATGCTTTGGCTCTTGTTCTGTTTGCAGTACTCTGGCTCAGTGGATGAAAATGTGGCTGATGTAGTTGTGATGAGAATCAAAGCTCTGGACAAAGACCTTAGGAATACAGACAACTGGCTGACGGTCTTTTCAATCGCCTCAGGAAATGAGGATAATCTCTTCTCCATTGAGACAGACAAAGAAACCAACGAGGGAATCCTGAAGTTGATAAAGGTATTTTGATATATAATGGGATTCTAATTTGTTTTGCTTTACTGTTTCTAATATTGGGAGGGTTCCTAACATCTCTTATTGTCTCTCTCTATCTTACTTACCCTTTCTCCCATATCAATCAGCCTGTGGATTTTGAAGACCTCAAGAAACTTGAGCTCGGCCTGCTCATTGAGAATGTATCTCCTTTTGTGGAGGGAGGTGCTGTACTGATGAATGTGGGCGTTAATGTTGGAGAGGGTGGTCCTATAGCTACAGGAGCCGCAGCCGGAGTCGCAGCCGGAGTCGCAGCCGGTGCTGGAGCCGGTGGAGGAGGAGGCTTGGACCTGGGAGTTGAAATAGGGGTGGATGCTGATCTTGAAGGAGGGGTGAATTTAGGGTCAGATGCAGGTCTTAAGCCTGGTGTTGGACCTGGAAGTGGTGTCGGACTTGAGCCAGGTTTCCAACCAGGACAAGGAACAAAACCAAAACCAAATTCACAGACTAACTATCTCATTAAAATAGCAGTTAATAATATGCCTGAGTCTCCAGCATTCATGCCTGACACGAAGAGTGTTCCTGTATCAGAGAATCCAAATCAAACACCTGACGATGGTGCCATCACAGTGTTCACTGCTACTGATCCAGACACAGGGAAGCCAGCTGAAGATGTAAGGTTAGTCAAAAGAGACTATAGTTGCTGATTTCAGAGGCTGTACATGAGGGTTGTCAAACTCACTTCAGGTTCGGGCCAGATACTGGCCCCTCCCATCGAACGCGGGCCAGACCATTAAAATCATAGGGAGGGGTGGCGCTGACCATCCGACAGGGGGTGGCGGACGTTACGACTGGAAGACTAAGCGCATGCATAGGGACCTTTCTGTTATTCTCCTAATTGCAAAGTCATCCTGCGGGCCGTCCACAGCGCGGGCCACACTGGATGGCCCGCCAGATGGCCGGATTTGGCCGGATGACAGATGTAATGTACATTTTTCAAACCAGTCGCCATATATATCATTATATCAACTTCATAGTGTTTAACGTTTGCGGTGCTTCTTCAGTTCAAAACTAGATAGTTAGGTTTGGGAACCAAAAGTTTATTTACCAGTTTGGTAAAAGATCTTTTATCTTTCTCTTTTTTGAATTCGAATTCGGACAAGATATGACTGGTGTCCTGGGCAAGAGCTTTGAGAATGTTAAAAACAATAAAAGATTTCTTTGTCACGATTCCATCCGCTTGTGTCCATGCGACAGTATTTGCAGTAGTACATCCAAGGTTTTACCTTTTCCAAAATCATTACTTTTGATGAACACTTTACTCTTTTATATTACTTTTCTTTACTATTACTTTGTGTGATCCTTTAGGTTAAACAGTTTTCTGTTAGATATTATTACTTTCCTTAAATGTTTCCTTGCATTGATTTTATTCATTTGTTGTGCTCCAGTTATGCCAAAGCCTATGATCCAGACAACTGGTTTACCATAAATGAAAAAACAGCAGAGATTAAACTCAACAAGGCACCAGATAGGGAGTCACCATTCTTGGTGAATGGAACCTACATTGCCAAGATCTTGGCCATAACCAAAGGTAATCTCTTTTGTACTTTATTATACTTAATTGTTCATTTTTCACTTCTGTAAAACTTGGACTCTCCTGAAGGATTGAACGATAACGGTCACAAGGATATTTATGGGTTTTATGAGCAGCTCATAAACATAGTTGCCTGAGGTATTCTATGAAATGAAGCACACTGATCTCACTGAACCTGCCTGAGCACGCTTTGACTCAAGGTTTCAGCCATGAAATAACAACATCCAGTTTTAACAGACCTCCTTAAAAAGCTCAGGTGACATTTTGAAAAACAACATTTAAATGTTGTTTTATTAATTATAGTTTCATTTTGTATTGTATTTTAATTAAGTGTCTGAGCAGAAACTTTTGGCAGACTTATGTTTGATCACTTTGTGTGGTGAAAGAAACAGGGCTTTGACAGAACCCAGTCATACAGCCACTTTATCCAGTCGGTGTGCTCTCTGACTTACTTCACTGTTGTCATCCTCAGACATGCCATCAAAGACAGCTACAGGAACAATAGCCATTCAGGTCAATGACTACAACGATCATTGTCCCACCCTGACCACCTCACACAGCAGTCTATGCTCCAATGAAAAAACTATTAGTGTCACTGGCTTTGATAAGGATGCTAGTCCCAACGCTGCTCCATTTACATTCAGAATCATAGCTGAAGGAACACGAGGCAACTGGGACGTGGAAGTCATCAATGGTAAGAAAATGTGCTAAAAGACAATGGCTCATGCTATATTGATTTACCTGTACAATAGTTGACATTAATATTGCACTAGCATTTTTACAGTACAATAAGTTGATTGTGATGATGATAATAGAGTGCGAGTTCCTTTGTTTTCTCTAGCTACGAGTGCCGCTCTTCACTCTCGTGACCTGCTGTGGCCAGGCACATATAAGCTGCAGGTGGAGGTGTTGGACGCTCAGGGTCTGTCGTGCCAGTCCAAAGACATTTTTAATCTGGACGTTTGCATCTGTGAGGAAACAGAGGACTGCACGATGGCGGCATCAAGACTCAGAGCCCCTTCAACTGGGCTTTCTGCCTCAGCCATCAGCGTGATGCTAATGGCATTCTGCTTATTGCTGTGTGAGTTAAAACACCATTATGCAATTATCTCATCATAACGGCGATACCAGGTTTGATTAAAAATTCATGTCTGTTTACAGCATTTTATGTATCGGTTTTCTGCATATTGTTTAATTGTAGTGCGTTGCAAGCCAGTATGGGAATTTGCTGAAAATGTAAACATTTTGTATATTGCGCTTTCCTTGTCATGCATATGCATTCATGGGAGGGGGTGGGTAAAGTGCGCCTAACCGCCCAAGAAAGCGTACCTCTGTAAACCAGAATTCGTGTTTCCTCGCATTTGCCTGACTACACTTTTTCTGTAGAGGGAAGACAAAATCATTACGCGTTACAGATGAAGCAGACACACGATATTACAGTTACTGTAAGAAATGCGACGTTTGCAAATATACGTACACGAGGCCCAGAGTATTGCAATACTGAGCAACTTACATTGCATTATAACCCATGCATTACATTTTTGCCTGAGGAGCAATTAGGGGTAAGGTGTCTTGCTCCGGGACACTTCAACATGGCACATGGGGCAGCCAACCCCCAACCTTGCAGCCCCCAGCGCACTGCACTACACCATGCGCCACCATCGCCATTTTCATGATAAAATGTGACTTGCTTGATGTCCAAAATGAAACTTGTTATTTATTCGAAATGTCTCACTTTTGACTACTAATATTGGAAAATTCTCAAAAGGTTGCATTTATTATGTTGTATAAAACTAGATTGGTAGGATTTGATATGTAGTTTCTGCTTTGGTGCCTCTTGAGATCAAAATACCTTTTGAGCTTTACTTTGACATAAATGTTATTGCTACTCTTTTTAGTCATCCCTCTTATCCTGCTCTTCTGTCGGTGTCGGGGAGACAAAACCATCTTTCCTGACCAATTTAAAGATCTGCCATTTGGCACCAAAGAACACCTCATACCCTATCACACTGAAGGCAGAGGCGAGGACAAGGTCAGCCAACATTGTTGTTTCCTTTTTAGTGGAAATATTACATTAAGGGTACATCTTCCAATTCAATCATATTGGTTACTTTACTCACCAATCATAAAGAAAATGTTGCATCCACTTTGAAATGTGAGGATGTTCTGGAGTTTAATGATTTTCAACCTTAATGCTTTTTTGATAACACTCACAAATTGACAAATCATACAAAATATCTGTTGATATATATATATGACATATTTTATATCTTCTGTTTGGTTCTAGGAAGTTCCACGCCCAAGTGTCCCATTTATGTTAGAAAACCAGAAAAAACTTGGAGCTGCAAAAGCAGCAAGCTCCAATGCGATTTCATCAAAAATCCTACAATCTCATCAAATGGCAAAGTACGATGAAGCTGTGCAGAGGATTTGGGAAACCAACCGCAGTCGGATGGAGACCGACAATGCCGACGGGTTTTCAAAGGAATCTTTCAACCATGGAAATGGCAGTGCTTCCTTTAGCCGACAAACATCTGGTGCCCAACACACGACAACTCTGTATGAGGATATAGCCCTACCTGAGGCTTTCCTCAGGGATTATTACTCACAGGTACTATGTACACTTTAAATGCAACTACTTTTTCCCAGATCTGTCAAAGTCAAACAGATGTTCAGAGTTTATTGACACCAGTGTTTGTGCTATTTCCTTGCTCTAAACAGAAAGCGGCGTATGCTGTGCAAGGGAAGGACAGTGTTTGGGAGTATCACTTTGAGGGCAGTGACTCTTCTGCTGGTTCAGTGGGCTGCTGCAGCCTTCTGGGGTCTGATAATGACTTGCATTTTCTCAATGACCTCAGCCCGAAGTTTAAGACTCTGTCTGAGATCTGTTCCCCTCCTACACAGACACCCAAATCTTCTCTGACACAAAAAATACAAGGTCCTGTCCAGACAAATGTAGTTGATATTGCTAAAGCGGTTGATGAGCCCAAAATTGATTGCATTGTAGAAACACAGCGCATGGATATAAAGACACTTGCTCATTCTAATGTAACTAACAGTATCAGTTATAGCTCAAACATTGATAATTCTGCTACTCTGCCCCGTCAGGCTCAGACAGTCATACTACAGCAATGGCCAGTTTACTACACTACTGCCCCTCTGCTACAGCCTTTGCAGTATGCAATTCAACCACAACTTCAGAGCAGTGTTCTGCTGGATGAGGGGGCGCATGGAGCTAAATTTCCAGGCCTGCATGTAGTCAGTGGTCCCCAAGACCCTTATTTTGGAGTAGTTATCAGTAGCATTGAGAGCCCCACAAGCCCTGTCAGCAGTCCAGTAAGTCCCACCCTGTTGCTACCTTGTGGCCCAGGTTTATCTCAGGACTCAGTCCCTGAGGTCAGCTTTGCAAATCCAGCAAGCCCCACTCTGTTTCTACCCGATGGCCCAAAAGTATCACAGAACTCTGTGCCTGCAGATGGCTGGAACGTGGTGGGGTCAAATTCTGATGGTAGTTATATATTAGTTGAACACCAGGGAAGTCCAGGTAAGGCAAAGGGAGCAGACCCAGGCACATCTCAGGGCACTTTGCCAAGAGGTGCTAACCTGGTACGAGAGGCTGCTCTCCCTCAGGGGGTGTTACATTCAGCAGCCCAGGGAAGTGTGTATGGCCTTCTGCCAGAACACACCATTGCTAAAAAGAGGTGTAGGGTTGCAGTTAACAGGAATGTGGGGCAAACATGGGTTGGGGAGACAGAGCTGATGGATTTGGGGTGGGTTACTGTTTTAGAAGTTGGACAGCCAAGAATGGGAATGGAATATATGGTGGCTGTGAAGACAGATGTCAGAAAGTCTGTAGTTTGGTCAACAGGGATTAATCCAGTTGGAATTAGGGAGGTTATAGTAAACCAGTTACATGGAGTTCTGCCAATTGAGCAAACATTGAATGCCAGTGGTAGTAAAGGAGAATGTACAATAGCTTCACCAAAGAAAGTCAAGATCACCATTGCTTTCGAATCAGCTAAAACTCATCAGCGTTCTAAGGAAGAGTTTATGATAAATCCGTTTCAGTATGAAGCCATCCAGTTCAGAACCTTCATAAGGATTCAGTTCAAGAAAAGCAAAACGTGGTCACCCCCACTTCAGAACACAGTACAACACTATTTGATGAGGAGCCTTGTAACGTGGTCCAAACTGCACTTACAGACAATGGGAGTATGAAAGAGTGTCTGACTCGAACATCAGAAACATCTTTAATTGTGAATTGTAAGGGAATCACAGAACTTCCAGCGAACAAATGTATTGATTTGATAAGTCAAACAAACATATCCATTGACCAACAACAGATTGTAGAGGAAGACAAACCAAAGCCGCAGGAAAAGCCTGTTCCCTCTGAAGGTTTTTACAAGGAAGGAATATCTATGCTCATTAAAATGTCCTCCACCGAAGCTTTGCAGTCTGGACCAAGTGTCAGCAATTTGGTTAATACACTTAAAGAGATTGAAGACATATCAACATTTACTCAAAGAGAGGGAGGAACCTCTACTTCAGACCCCGTCAACATTGAAGACTATCAACTACATGATAGCACAGGAGAAAATGTAGACAAACAGGAAGCATCACCTTTAAGAGCAGAACAGGAAGAAGATCAAAAATATGTTGAGCCTAGCATCGTTGAAGGTTCAGAGAACAGAAGTGCGGATGTTGGGTTAGAATCTCAATTAAAGGAGGCCACAGAGGAACTAAATGACAAAAACCTGGAGGATATCGGTCTTAGAGAAAACATCAAAAGAAATCCAGTCACTGCTACTTCTTATATTATCCAGGCAAAAGAGACTGTAGAGAAAATCACTAACTGGTGATTCACAATTAAAGGTAAAGGCTGTTCATGAAAAAGTGTTACATTCTGAAGTGGGAGTCAATAATGTGGTTGAAAAATTGTCAGCAGATCCTCAAAATGAATTTTCAAAAGAAACTTGTTGAGTCTGAAGAGAAGTCCATCTCTCATCAAACATCCATGCCAGAACAAGGGAATAGGATCGAAAATAGTCCTACAAAGACAGCTATTTCTGATTCTAACGCAAAAAGTTCTATACAACCTGTGAGCTTTATCATAAATAAC
The DNA here is from genome assembly GCF_949316345.1 of Pungitius pungitius. Lineage (NCBI taxonomy): Eukaryota > Metazoa > Chordata > Actinopteri > Perciformes > Gasterosteidae > Pungitius > Pungitius pungitius. The sequence goes on from NC_084906.1 coordinate 101,634, forward strand.
CAAGAAGATCTGGGATTAAATGTGAAATTAGCATCAGCAGAAATGAACACTTACACCGTCCAAGCAGAGGCCTCTGTCCCAACTCTTTCAACATCACAGCACTAAATGGTTCCACCAAGAAACAGTACCGCTGGCTCAATAGATAGATCAGCAACATCGCAATCAGGAGTAAACAAGGATGAAGTTGCGGATGCAGACGATATTAATGATGGAGAGGCACAGGACAGGATTTTGGAGGAACAAGTTTTACCACACCCACACCCAATGAGGATGTAAGTGTAAGTGATGGGAGAGGAAGAGGCACCATCCATACAGCATAACGTTTGCATTTTAAGTGCAGCAGACACAAGTTATTTCGTTGAGGAATAAGGGATTAAGTCTCACCCGCTATTAGAAGAGGGCTCTTTTGGAAGTCAATACACATAATTTAAGTCCAGTGCTCTTCTCAGACAGGGGACATAACTGTGAAAATGACTTACCAACTGTTGGCCAAGCGTTGGTAACGGTTGCTAACGATGGCGGTTTTGACGTTGTGGTCACATCTTCGGGGGAGCAAAGAGTGGCCACCGGACAGTTTTCTATATTCAGCCATAATAATGGGGCCTGTGGTAGATTTTACCTTTTTAGTGCTTCTACGCGATAATTTGGTCATCTGGCATGTCTACCGACCCAAAAAGTTTGGAAAAATACAACTCAAGCGATTTGTTATGGTTCTTGTACGTCAGAAAAGTCATGCTTGAGTTTACTGCGAATGAGCTTCCTTATGATTCTCTCGTCACTATGAAATGGGGGATCTCTTACATGGCCTTGGCCCGCCCCCCCTACACTCACTACAGAGACAATATTTACCAAAGCACTTCACTTTGTTTTTGCATAGCTAGATAGCAGCATGAAGCAAATGTCAGATAACATTTGTTTACAGATGCAGCTTTACTCATGCAGAAATCATATCTAACGAGTTCCCGTTACTTGCATTTACATTGAACATTTTTCACAAACTTACAGTAACTTACACAAACACACCCGCTGTGGTCTTTGACCAAAGTAAGTTATAGACATTTCATTAAGACCCCAAGGAAAACATCAAATTGTGGTAAAATGGGCATACGATGGGTCCTTTAAGTTATTGTTGCTTGGGTTTCATTAAATGTGATCTTCCAAAAAGAAGGGTCTTTTACCTGGCTAATATACTAATATACTCAACATTTTAAATTATAATATTCTGTTACCTTTAGACCTCCATTTGGTAAGTGATTTGAAAAAGGCTCTCCAGATGGTTATTGAGCAGTCGGGCCTGGTTTGTGTTGCAGTGTTGAAACTGTTGGAATGACAACATCAATTCAAGGATGAACGGCGACACACTCCAGACCAGCTCTTGACATTGTGACAACAAGCAATGATTGTCAACATGCATTAGGATCATACTCGGTGTTAATTCCAAATGTTAATGTGTGCTTTGACAGATTATCTCAATAGGTTGTAAAATGCCAGCTACCCTACATTGCCTGTGTGACTTGAGAGTTTTTAAGGGGTTTGTCCCAACTATACATACTGAACAGTCCAAATACCACAGGTACTTGAACTTCTGAACTTGAATGCTTAGAAATAGTTTATGTTGATGATATTTGATCATATATTATATATTGGACAGCTGCAGGAATTTTAACTTTATTAACTTTTACTTTAATCAAATACGGTAAACTGGTCTGGATCTATGAACAAAACTATTTGTCTGCACCTGATGTTTGGGGAGTTGGCGGGGTTGTTTGGTGATTTTATCTCTCTGTATTAAATCATAGAAAATTCATTATTTTATTAAAATACAATTCAGGAATTCTGAATACTGTCATCCTTTGATTGAAATTTCTCACTTTGACGCACAGTGTGGCGTGTGTTGCATACAACTGCAGCGACAGGTCAGTGGGAAGCACAATCTAACTTGTGTGTCTGCATTGTTTGAATGATGACACGTAGCATTGACAGGCTTTGAGTGGTCACAAGACCACAAAAGTAAAGTCGTGCCCTTCTACCACATCGAACTCTAATCATGTCATGTATTTAGCATAGGGGTTTTCTTCAAAAAGAACACTGCAGCATTTCGGTTTAAAGTATAACGGACATTTAAACCTTGAACCTCAATATCTAATAAAGATCAGAGAGAAAATGTTATAAATACAAAGGTTCAATAGTTCAATACAAGGTTCTCATTCTGTGTCTCCGGTCAACATCTTCATTGCATATCTAATTATGCAAATGTAGTAATGACAACTATAAGATGAAGGATCTCTATATCCATGAGTTGTAGTTTGCATTTCACATAGTAGTAACTAGTGAATAAGTCTTTGTCAGAAGTGCAGCTTCTTTTCTGTGGGTTTGTTCCGATGGAATGTTCATACTAACCTGGGACGTCTTGTTCTCATGTTGAAAGGAATGTCGTGCTGTTTAGAAACTCCGATGTGACTGTTTGCCCTGCAGTGACAAGGCAGGTGAAACTTGTCGTACTGCTCACCACCAAATAACTCCAACGTACCCCGGAGCCATGCAGCGCCAAGCTCTGACCCTATGGAATATGAATTAAAGTTTAGCTGCTATTTTTTTAGCTGAGAATTCTCGTGACGTCTATAAACATGAATTCAACATACTTTAGAAATGGTCTCACCGACATTTATACAACACAAATATGCACTTAGAGACTAATAATGTCCTAAGCTCGCACGTGGAAGAAGGCTCTTCGAGGAGGGATTCATCTTCGAGTCAGATCAGCGCGCTCTCTCGTGGTTACGTTATTTCAACTCAATAACAATGAGCCAAGTCTGCGCGTAGGCAGCACCTACTCTTCTATAGCTACTACATCTAGGTTTAGAGAAGGCAGAACAACTGTTCTCTGTACAAAGCAAGTACTGGAAGCAGAAACACGACACAAAGACAGAATAAGTTTGATTACTAAATTCAGGTAGGAGAGAAGCAGAAGATAAGTCCATGAGGCATGGAATGGCGGAGGACAGACAGAATCGGCAGAAACACTGAGACGGTGGTAGAAACGAAACGATGCATCGCATAGATGCAGCTGCAAGCACGCCATTGTCACGGCAGATCAATACATTAAATCCCTGAGTACAAGACGGGTGCTGATTTTTGTGTCTGGATTGGGACAGACAGGACTACACCAACACCCATCAATACCACGAGAAGCCAACAGGGTTTATAACGCACCGCTCTTGATCTGCAGTATTGCTTACTCAAACTCCATTGTATATGATTCAGACCGACTGAGTTGTAACCACTCCTTTTGTTCTGGCGCATGTGACCGACCGGGACTGACGGCACTAGGGGAGACCGCGGAGTCCTTCGAAGGGAGAGGGCCACCAGTCACGATGACACACTAAGTCCTGTACAGTCCACCCTGAACAGAACGCGGCCGGGTAGACTGTTAATGGTCTCCAGCTGTCTGACAGCTCGTAATTGGAATTTTCCTGGTGGACTTGTAACTTGTTAAGAATGTTATTTATAAATTATCTATGTTTTATTACAAATAAATAATGCATTATTTTATACAGATATCCCTTGTGATCTTTCTGTGTCCTGGGAATTCCAAATCTAAAGCGGGGCTATATGACTGACATGGGCAGATCTTTAAAATTGTAAGTAACAGGGTAACGCTTTAGCAAAATACACCAGACTTTCTGGAGTGAGGAACTGTGAAGGCATGTGCTGGAACTGAAACAACGGGGGAGCTAGTGAGCAGACGGACAGGATGACACCAAGCTAAGATGTAATTCCACTAATGAGACCCAATGGCATGAGAACATGTCTGTCTATTTGCTCAGAACATGTTGTTCAGGACTTTACACAGAAGTCATATAAAAACGGCAATCAAAGCAATTGTCTCTCTTTTCAAAATGGCATTGCACAAAATGATACATGCAAGCACCAATTGAAGGACTCCCTTAAGGCAGTTTTTCTCAACTCGTCGCGGGCCTTTGCATGGGAAAATAAAAATTAACTAACCCTTTCTCTAATGCAGCGGAGTGTCGTTTTTTTTTCCGGCTCGTCCGTCCATGTTTTCAGTCAGCGCGGCAATTAGAACGCGAAGACACTGACCAACATTATTTCTTATCACCTGGGCCCTTTCACCTCTGTGTGACAAATGAACCAGAATTAATGAACCTGACATCTCTATTCTAACCCTAAATGTCAGTATTTATTGCTTAATAACAAGATGTGTACAACAATGGTTGGATATTTGCAAATTAACCTTAAACATCACATAAAATGGATAAACAGCATTTAATACATCTGTAATAACTTAGATAAATAACACGAGTTAAATATAATTCAATCTATGGATTAGATACACGTATTCTGCCACCTTGTGGTGGACATGTGAAAACGTTTCCTCTGAGTCTCCTTAAACTGTCTCTGCTGTGCGTTCACTGAAGCGACTACACATCAGAGCCAGGAGCATGTTTTTAACTATATCATTAGCTCTATTATTAGAGCTAATTATTATTAGTATTATCAACTACATTCCATCAAACAGCGAACCGATGAGTTGCTGCTAACACATCCCGTCGGACCAGGATTATATATTTAAATGAATTAATGAACTCTTCTCCTAATGTTACCATGGTAACCGCTAGCACCGCGCACGGATTTCTAGCATACAAACGTTCCATTGCGTTGATTCTTACTGTGAAAATCTACTTCGGTTTAGCGGTTACGCTTCGTATTTTCGCTTTATAGGCAAAACCACAAAAGGGATTAACGGAGTAAGAATGTGTCACTCTGTCTCGTTTGTTGGTTCTAAACGAAAAACGAGAAAACTGTTTTCGCGACATCTTTTTTACGGTAAAAGGGACTATCAAAAGGTAGACGGACCTACACGGACCACCTCACCGGTTTCCATGGCGACGCAGAGAGGAGGGGAACGGTTGCTACGCCCACCGGAAACGGTCTCTAAAGTGCCAGCAAAAAATGAAAAGGAAGCGGACGTGCCATCTTTTTTATTGAGTTCATTCCCTTATTATATTATATATATATATTTTCGTGTAACGTATGCGTTTTGAATGCCACAATCGTGCGGGTGAGGCTGCCGGTGGGCATGACTGGACACGACGAAGCAGTGCGCGGACTGAGCGGGAGACTTCGCAACGGCCCAGAGGAGACGGTGTGAAGGCAAAGCGGTCCTGCATCCTATCAATGAGCTAGCGACACCACGACCATGGAGGTCTACCATGAGTCCACCTAAGCAGTGTGGCCGCTGAGCTCCTACCACCGTAGAACAACAGCTCCATCATGCCCGACCGGCGGTGCTCCATGAGGCTCTCGGTTGCCTGATTAACGTTACAGGCCTGCTTTTTCCATTTGGAAGGTTCTTGGCAGGGGAAAGCAGGCCGGCTAGCAGCGCTAGCGTTTGCCTTTTCCGCGCTGCATCTCCGGGCTTTGGCCGTGCGGATTGTCCCATGCCCACACCCGCAACACTGTCGTCCAGCAGCTCGGGGACTCTTTTACACTCCAGAAAGTATTTCATGGGATTCCTATCGGGAAAGGAGACGCCGGCCTAAGCCAAAATGGTGAACTGGAGGCGGCTGCTGCGAATGTCCAACCGATCGTTTCTGGCCTTCATATTCTTCTTCTCCATGTCCACCACTTGTCTCTACTTCATTTACGTGGCTCCTGGAATAGGTTAGTTACTGGAGGCTTACACGAATCGTCTTAACTCGTGTCGGGATTAACAACAACTGTTTCTGGCTGCTGTCCACGCTAACGCTAGATGAGCAGCTAACCGGCTAACTGCCCGCAGGCCGCTAACATGCGACGCTTTAAAAGAACAATGCGGATAGAAGATTCGTCTAAATACTGCGTCCGTGTGCTGGATTTGTGGATGACATGCGTTTTCGCTGAATGAATGAACTGTTGGCCTCGGGGCTCGCGGTCGCTCCCGGGCTCGGTCCGGTCCGGACTCCGCGTCTCTGTGTCCATTGTTGGATGTTTTTATTTGAACTGAGTCAGCGTTTTACCTCCATGGGATTGTTAAAAGTATTGAATACGAAAGTGAGCTCTTGGGCCAAATGAGCGGTACTGGTGATGTGGAGATGTTTACATCCTGTGGGCGGGCACGTTCCAGTGTGCTTCTAGGTGGCTGGGTTGCCTTTTGTTGGCTTGACATCTCACTTCTCTTTTCTGGCGTCACGTGCGGGAGGAATTATGTGCTGATGTTGCAAGCTTTTACCGGACACCAGCAGCAGCAGTTGTGGTCGGGAGGGAAATTCCCCCCAAGCCTTGTGGGGGCAACCTGCTCAAAGGTTTTGATCCACTGGTGTCCTTGGGAAAGCCATTTATCGCCAAATAGCGCCCCTAGCTGTGAATGCTAGGAGCTGATGGACAGGTGTCACTGTGCGAATGATGGTGAAGGGTTAAAGAGCTTTGAGGAGCCAGAGGAGACTTCCAAGCACATCCTTGTGATTGTATCTAGGCAGGGAGGTTTGGGCTTTTGGTGATAAGGAGGTGTGTTCTTGCTGCTTTTCTTGTACTGAATGCGTTGGATTAAGTAAATGTCAGATCTTGTGGTTTGGTCCTCTGGGATTTACTACCAACGGTCAAAGTATTTTTATGAAGTATTACTCCCTGCCAATTTGATTTGAATATAAGTAATTTGAACTTCCTGCACAACTTAAACTGGGTGTGTAGTGGTTTTAAAGCTATGCCTGGTAATCCTGAGAAACCACACAGTAAAATTGACAGTGTAAATTGTAACACTTAGAGTCCATTTAAACTCTATACATTCTTTGAATAATAAAATCTTAACGTCCAGCATTTTAACTAACTAAAAATTGTATGTGCAAAAGCATCAATGCTCAGGGTGAATGTGTCCCTCAGCCCTTCCTCCGTAGGCTTCCTTCACGATGCCACTCCACCAGGTTTCTGCTCTCAATGATCAGTGACTGTAGAAGTAACACAGGACTTAGTGTGACGTTTTCCTTAGTTTAACTCTCCAAAGAAGGACTGATTCTATGCTGTACCGTAAAATAATTCCATGCCTTGAGTTACTTACTGAGGGAGAAGTTTGTCCCATATAACATCAGCTAATTGGATGATTGAAAGGTTCTCCAGAGTACACGGTACTCTCAGCGTGGACAGGTCTGTAACAGCCCAGAGACAACCACCAAGATGAAAATAAATCCTTGATTTCCTGTCGCAGCGGCCACAGCTTGTAGCTTTGTAAATGTGATGAGAACCTCAGAAATGAATCATTGACGGCGCTCTGCGAAATGTACATGAACGTAGAGGCTACCAGGTGCCGTGAGGGCTCGCTACTCGGACCGTTTGTCTGCTGTGCTCCATGGCAGGAGCTTTCATCCATGCCAGGTGTGGTGATGAGCTGTGTGTGAGCCACTCACCATTAGGGTTGGGTATCGTTTGAATTTGAACGATTCCGATTCCTGGTTTCGATTCCGGTTCCCAGCGATTCTCGATTCCGATTCTTTTAAGAGGCAGGGTCAAAAAAGTTTAAGTTTAAGATATTTTAAATGAGCTAGCTAACCAAGGGTCTTTCTGAAGGAAATAGTCTGACCTTCTCCATCAATGTTAATTCTATGAACTTTTTATTAACTTTGCTATGAATTTCTAACAGGGCTGTTTTCAACTACAATATAAATATCAAACTATGAACTTGAATATGGTATAAACATTACAATTATTAATATATTTTAACAGGGGTACACTTTCCTCAAGAGAGCTTTATTTTTGAAACCTCACAAAAACACATTTCCACATGAGTGTGTGATGCTGCAGGTACTTAAACGTTACCTTGCTCCCACTGATGGGCCCTTGGAGCCAGAGGAAGAGGCAGCGCGTCAAACACGGGGCCAACTCTCCCAACCCCAAACCAGGGACACTTTGGCTGACGGGGGGGTGCTGGCGGTCGGGGGGGGGGGGTGCTAGCACAATCTTTGTTTTCTTTGCAGCGCCAGCGTCACGGCTCATTCTAACAGAGGACCGCTCCGCGCGCACACTCGTCTGACGCGTTACAAATTCACAACAACCGGCACGCTACACATGTTCGATCGCGCTGTTATGCTAACACTTCCGGTGGACGCTTCTTCGTTGGTGTTCAGCAGTTTCTATTTCCGGTCGGCGCGGCGGACTGAGAATCGAAACTAGGAATCGAATTTTAAACTTTTGAACGATACCGGGTAAATCGCAAAGCTAGTCTCTAGATTCTCGATACCCAACCCTACTCACCATCATGCTCCCAACAAGGCAGGCATTCCATGGCTTCTCCGCCACTTATTAGGACTTCTACAGCATGTGTAGCACACATAGTTGAGGGAATGAACTTTTTTGTAACAGGAATGATTGTATTATGGTGTGGGGGATCGTTGAAGCAAACATTTGTGCTGTGCTCAGCAGCTGATTGTCTCCTTTGTGCACACTGACGCTGGTGCACGGGCCATTAGGAAGACTGACATGAGGGCTATGACTGTAAACACCTCTACAGATGGTCTGGTAGCCTGCTGTAGGGACCGGTCAGTGAGCCATTACTATGGTGATTCTATGAAGGGCAATGTGCATGGTGGTGTGTCGTGCTGCACATTGCCCTCATATCCACCCCCCTAAAATGTTTGACAAAAAGAGCGTATTTAAAAGCACGCGTCTTGAATTCCTCTCTTCCCCAAAGACATGACAACATCTTACCCAGCAGCTTTAATGGTTTTTATGGTTTCGCGGTGCTTTAGGAAGCTCTCCTGCTCATGAACTACTGCAGATCTATCGGAGCCCTGTTGTCTCATTAATAAACATTTTAAGGCTTCACGCAGGAACATTTCCTACACACACACGTGCATAACATGTACATTACATTAAAATCCCAGGTGTCAGGAAAGGTGCGTTAACCTCAGGTGTGGTTTGTTGGAGCAGATGGGTACAAACCTACCATAGTTTGAACATGAATGGGACCAAATGCAGGGGATTTTGGGCTGTCCACTTTTTGAGAGTGGACACAACAGGCATAAGTTGATTGTCACCGTAAACAATTCAAAGGTCTGATAGTTTGTTGGCGGCTTTCACAGCTGCCCAATCCAACTCTACTAACCGGGCCAACGGAAGAAACATCTGGTAGACGCAACGTAGCGATTCTGACAGGACTTTAATAGTCATTTCACTCAATGTGTAGAGTAAATCCACTCCCTGAGGGAGGGTCCCTGCTCAGTCTGTGGATGACTGCGTTACTGCCCGGGCAATGTTTAACTTGACTGTGGATTATGGTTGAACGCTGTCCGAGCTTTGCATGTGTTGTGACCATGTGGAATGATGCTGTACAATAAGTGAGTGCATGTGATGGCTGTGTCCACCGTGCTGCGCCACGATCACATTTGTGTGTGAGCACATTCCCAAACTCCTCTCCCTGTGTTTCTGTCAGCCAACACCTACTTCTTCATGGTGCAAGCTCAGGGCATCATGTTGAGGGACAACGTGAGGACCATCGGCCAGATGATTCGATTGTACACCAACAAGAACAGCACGCTCAACGGGACAGGTGAGTCCTACACAAACTCCTCCTTCTATGGGGGACTATTTGATTTGATGACTAAAACAATGTCTGATTTGACATTCAGCATCCTGGTTGATGAGATGTTGCCTATCAGGGTATGCATATGCTTGGTGAATCACCATGTAGCCTAAGCTGCAATATACACATAGACTGGACCATGAGACCTCATTAAGGATCAAAAACCACACCGACTACGTTAAGCCTGTAATGATTTATGAAATAATCCGTCACATAAGGGGGGGAGGCACATGGGAACAGCTGTATGTGGCCTTCAGGACTTCTCCTGTCTTTTCTTTCAATCATACAGATGTATCTGAAGGAAAAGATGTTTGTCTTTAGCTGACATGAAGCTCAAATACAGGAGGCTCTCACATTTTGTGTCTATACGCCGTGCTTAATCACCAATAAGCAACGCTTGAACCTCAGTGCTGTAAACCACTTGCTAACTAGTAAGAGTATTTCTACCACAGAGCTCCTGTGTATCAAGACCTTCTGTTGTAATGACCCCCATATAATGCTCCCAGATCAATCGATTCAATTACCAGCTTAAAACCATGGCTGCAGCGTGGATCTGGAGAGGTTGAAAGTGCACGGGACAAACTGGTCGTTCCTTTGTGAGCCAGAACGATTAACTTTGACTCATAGCTATGAGCCGGTGTCAGGCTTATGTTTGACAGCAAAGGTCGTAATACCAACATCTACCTATTGCAGGTGAGGTGATGGGGCGGAAGTATCACTGTACTCACTTGCTCATAAGCACCCTTTTTGTAAACGTTTAGCCCCATCACCTGACGTAGGTGGTGTGGTTAGAAGTATTGGACCTGCTTTTTGCTGCAGACTACCCTGACGGCAGTAACTCCAGTGAATACCTGGTGCAGCCAACCACGTACCTCCCTGAGAACTTCACCTACGGCCAGAACGTGCCCTGCCCCGAGCGCCTGCCTTCTATGAGTGAGTGTGGGGTGGGGGGGTGGGTGGCTGTGGTCTCAGAGCATTACGTGTGTCTTGATTCTGATGCAGTGATGTAACCGTGGAATCATCTCTCCACAGAGGGCCTCATGGAGGTGAACATGACAGAGATCCCTATGGAGGAGATAGAACTGAAGTTTTCCAAGTTTTTTAACATTGACTTTGGAGGCCACTGGAAACCAAAGGACTGTAGACCTCGCTGGAAGGTGGGTCCAAGCATTCACTAATTCTAGTCATTAATTATTCTTTGTCATGTAATGGAATTCATCTTGTGGATCTTCCTGTATGGCTGGATTCTCACTCTGTAGGTAGCATTCCTGATTCCATTTAGAAACCGCCATGAACATCTGCCCATCCTCTTCCAACACCTCATCCCCATGCTGCAGAGACAGCGGCTGCAGTTTGCCTTCTACGTCGTCGAACAGGTACTGTGTGTGTGTGTGTGTGCGTGTGTGTGCTGTCAATGCTCTCAATTAATTCAGTTGGGAGTTAATGGTGAAAAGTCACTAAGGATTTAACACTTTAATACTTCATATTATGAACAGACGTTCAGCTACTGTAGCTTGGACATATTCTGTCTTCAGGTTACAGTTAAAATAGCTTGTATCCTATGCAATAGAAATACAAAGTTAATACATGTGTTTTTATTGACTGCATTGATGGAATCTCTTTTATTTAAAATAACCAAAACAAGTTATTCAGTCAATCAGTAGCATATCTTCTTAAATTAAAAAAGTTTGACCTATGCGGCCTTCGAAGGACCCGGCCCAAGTCCATGCTGGGTCCTCATGAAGATGCAGCCGACTAATTGAGACACAGATGGTGGGTCCATGCGCCCTAAGTAGTTGACCAAAATGTCCTCATGGATAAACGTCGTGGCTCCCGTCTCCCGTTGGGCCTGAAGCAGTGAGCTCGCGTAGCTCATTGTGGGTGGGTGGGTGTGTCTCAGAGTGGCAGCCAGCCCTTCAACAGAGCCATGCTCTTCAACGTGGGCTTCCTGGAGGCCATGAAGGACCTGGACTGGGACTGCCTGGTCTTCCATGACGTGGACCACATCCCTGAGAACGACCGAAACTACTACGGCTGTGGTCAGATGCCGCGCCACTTTGCTGCCAAGCTGGACAAATACATGTACATGTGAGTGTAGAAGGCTGTTCCACACACACACACACACACACGTGGGCGGGAGTGAGAGAATGTGATCTGTGGGTGCTGTTTTTTCCAGTCTACCATACAGCGAGTTCTTTGGTGGTGTGAGCGGTCTCACTGTGGAGCAGTTCCGCAAGATCAATGGCTTTCCCAATGCATTCTGGGGCTGGGGAGGAGAGGATGATGACTTGTGGAACAGGTGAGTGTACGAAAGAGAAAATGATCCCAACCTCCCATATTGTTCACATAACAGCATCATCCTGATCTTCTCTTGGTGGGGAACAAGAGAAGAATACATGCTCCTATTGTTAGCACAGAAACCTCTTTGCTGGAGAAAATAATCTAAAGCTTGAGTCTGAAGACAAAAGGCAGCTTCTGCGTGTTTGACTCAACACGGCGTAGAGCTGACTGTTGACTGACAGACCGCGAGTCCAAATGTTTGTGGAGGTGGGGTCCAGTTTGAAACGGTGCCCACACCCGTAACATGTTGTATTCTTTTTCTGATCACTACAGGCTCACTGTGGTGCCCATGGTAACCTACTGAAGGTATCTGCCCAATGTAGATTAGACCCCTCCTCCCCACCCCAGTGATTCTGTTGTTTTCCCGGCTGTACACATGCAGATAAAAGCATCTTGTTATGCACACTTTGAAGTATCTCAGCAGAAAAGACGTATGGACACCAAATCCCAACAAACGTGTTGTTGCACTTAATGTGTGATGCAATGACCTTTTGAGGTAGTGTTCGAGTGCAGGCGGCTTCTTCCTGGTTATCTGGTTATCCCCATAGAGCATGCAACACAAAGTAAGAGTTCCAGCAAAACCCAACGGAGGTTTGATTTCTGAATGTGGAAGGGGTCTGGTCTGATACAATGGTGAAGTTCTGAGGAGCGATCACATGCTCTGCCATATGATTTTGTAATGAGCTTAATGTCAGTCCAGCAGACAGTGAGGATGCCTCTTCCTCGGTCTGATCTCATCCATCTCTATAAGCTGTGGTGCGCTGCTTGTTTCTCCTCAGGGTTCACTATGCCGGCCTGAATGTCACCAGACCAGAGGGAGAGATCGGCAAGTACAAGTCCATTCCTCACCACCACAGAGGAGAGGTGCAGTTCCTCGGGAGGTAAGAGCCAGCCCTGCATCTCAGAGCCACTAATCCAGGGGGCATGTTGGTCCTGCTGCCTGAAGATGTGTGGTATTCATTACTTCTCCGCTGGATACTGGCTCCATTACTTGTACTTTTTTTCTTCTCTCGTGAACAAATGGAACTTCCTTTAGATTCACAGGTGTAGGCTGGTGGTTGTTCCCCAGACTGATGCCTCTTCTTCCTCTGTGCAGTAAAGCAGCATTACAGTTTAGATGTAGAGATGCGCTGACTCAAACACTTTTACTATGTAATTACAATTGAGTACATGGTTTGAGATGTTTCATTTCATCGTGATTCAAACGCTGATATCCAGTGGCGGCTGGTGGATTTTTTTTTTTGGTAGGGCAGCCAATCATTTTCAGCAAACCACCCAGTTGTTCGGAGTCCACAATACACACACGCTGGTTGTGAGGTCGGGCTGATCTGGGTCCAGCTATTTTACCTCTAGTTCTTCGCTGGTACAGAGTTGGGGTCGCTCTTGTTATGGTGACGCAGAGAAGGCCAAGCCCAAATCTCAATGTAGTTCCTGTCACTCATTAACTCAGTGATTGGCTAAGGACTTCTTAGACCCGCCTCCTTAGGGACACGGCCAAAACCAGCAGAGACCAGCGGAGAGGAGGACTTGCAGGAAAAGCATTTATTTAGTGCAGATATCTAATGTACAAATATTTATGGGTATATCCCATGTTTAAAAAACACAAATGGACACAAATCTTAATGTTAACATGATTTTTAAAATGTGCTGATGTTTGATCTGTAGTTGCCTCCATAAATATCTGAGCGCCTGAGGTGTGTTAATAATGACAATTGTTCCAAACAGATGCAGCCTTTCCACTTCTTGTGTTTTGAATGACACGTGTTAGTGAGCGCTGAGCCCATTGGTTAACAGATGTCCTGTGACTGTCTGCAGGTATAAACTGCTGCGGTACTCCAAAGAGCGGCAACACCTGGACGGCCTCAACAACCTCCACTACAGCCCCCACACGTCCCTCAGCAGCCTCTACAAGAACATCTCTGTGGAGCTGAGCCCCGAGCTCGCCCCCATCGCAGACTACTGAGCCCCTCCTCCCCACCCCCACCAAAGGCTGCCAAGAGGTCCTAGTGAGGGGGGGGGTGAGTGTGTGTGCGTGAGTTGCTGCATGTCTTATCTGCTACAAGTTGACCTGGCTGGTCTGAGGCTGGAGGAGCCGCAGCGTCTCGGCTCTGATGTTTGCTGCAAAGCCTTAACGTGGCGGAACCACAGCTCCCACTTTCTATCGTTTGTCTCTCACGCGTCACCTGGACACGCCACAACATCCTTTTTTTAGAAAAGGGGGATCTGAGCGAGGTTGTCTTTAATGTTTGTGATGTACATTTTCTTTTGTTTTCTACGTGGTATTTATCGAGGTGTTCCAAGGAGCACTTGTGTTCGCTGCTTGTTTTTTGCTGCACTGCTGCTGAATCCGCATGAACATGTATGTAAATATGGGCCTCGTACACAGAACTCAAATATGTAAATATGGGCCTTCAACTGCTCGGGGCGTTTAACAGTGATATTCCAGTGGGTTTGTTTTTTATTTTGGCAGCTACCTTTGTTCTAAGGATTTAATAAGAGTGAGTGGTTCCCTCCTAACTGGTAGATATTCTAACAAAATATATATATATATATATATATATAAAAAACTAGAATTATCCAAAACTTAAGATTTGACATTATCTTTTGCATGCCTTAATTTATTTTTGTTTACCAGATTTAGTTATTTTCAAACCTAAGTTATTTCATCAGTTAGGTGTGTAAATGCTTAATTTAGCCTCTCGTGCTTTATCTTTTCTTCTTTTGAAGTGCACTGTGTGAAATGAGTAGAGCTGCTCCTCTGAAGGAAGTAGGCGTGGCCAAGGCTCATGTGAAACTTTTTATTGTCAGATCATTTTTTATAGTTGTTTTTTATTTTGATGCTTTAGTGCTGGATCATGTGATAAGCTGTTCATTGTACTGTACCACGTGGGGGTTTGGGATGGATGGATGCTGTGAGTCAGAAGAGCCAGAATGAGAGAACTGCTGTTCTTGAATGGCACACGCTGTGAAAAGTTTCATTTTTGTCAAGCTTTGAGCACCATAAGGATGAACCAGACGTCGTGGTGTTCACCGTGTAGTGTGTCCTGTGAGCGTCTTCCACCCATCATCCATCAGAGGCCCTTACGCTTTGCCAATAAGGGTTGGTGTCCAAAAAACTCCCCCCCACGTGGGGACCTCTCTATGAGGTCCATTGATCCGCTGTTGTAGAACTTTAGATCACATGGTCCTGCTTGTGCAATGGGTTCGTTTCGGACTGGACCTTCTTCAGAGGTGAAACAATTTGTCAATCAATAGTGAATATTTATGTACTGGATTAGTTTAAAGGAACACTCACCGTGGGTTACTCAGAGGCCTTGTTTTTCATTTACTACATAGTGACGAAGAACCCAAAGATGTTTGAGGCATGTTGAAAAACACGGAACGATAGCGTCCGTTCACACACTACGTCTACGAGTCCTTCTCAAACAGGACAGAGCAACGAGTTCTGCTGTTTGAGGAGCCTCCTCCGCCCTGCAGGGGGTCGTCACACCACCACGAGGCTGGAAACCCGCTCAGCGCTGTGTGGAAGCCCATCTGACAGCAGATAGGAAGCGTTACATGTCACCTCTTCTCTCAAACCCCTCGCAGCAGCGGTTGTCATAGCAACCTGTGTGTTGATCATATGCTGCGGAGGGTTCCTGAGAGATGGCTCATGAATAAGTATTGGTCATTTCCCTCGTTGTTGACCTTTTTATTTTCACTGTACCAACCGAAACTCTTTTAAAACAATATTATGTAAGATAATATTACATATTACATTGGCTCTGATATTTCTAACCTAATCTCTATTTTGGTCCCAAATTTCTGACCTGCAAGTGACATCATTGGTGCAGAGATGCATTCTGATGAAAGTGTTGAGCTAACGACACGCTGGCATTTAGCTTTGAATGCAGTGTCTAATGTTGACCACAGTGTTATTTGCGTGTTTTTAGAATTCCAAAATCGGTGTGATGCAGACATGGCTCCGCACAGCTGTCAATCATCGGTGCACCACTACCAGTTTTTGTGTTTTGGCATTTTCAAAGAAAATAAAAAGCCTCGGTGAGCTGCTTCCCAGCACGAGGAGGTGGATCAACCCGTTCTTCCCAGGAATATTACAGTGTATCAGAGCCTTTAAGACAATTATATTCCATTGTGCAGTATTTGTTTGTGCCTTGAGTTCTTTTCTTTCTTTTCATTTTACATTGTGACTGAAAAGATTACAGACCTTCTCCTCGTTGTATCGAGTCTGAATGAGTGAAGCGAGACTCACTGATCTGATGGTGCGTACGGCTGCACCATGAATGCTGGAGGCTATTGAGGTTTCATTTCCTTTCAAGAAAAATCACGTCACTGCCCTCCGAAAATACAAGCACCCCTCCTTCTGTCATCTTCAAACACAGCTTACTGAAGCTTTGAGGCTTTATCGTGTCCTGTAGCCTTCAGTGTGCATGGCCCAGGATACGTACACACAAATGGACAAAACAATGACTTTGTTAGTGTGCATGATGACCAGAGCAGGCGGGTCAGTGAGCAGCCTGATGTAGTCCATGATGGTGATCATCATCTGGGTCCCACTGCTTTACATCACATGCATTATCACACCATTGTAAGATGTGGATTAGAAGTGATAGAGAGCAGGTTGAGGCAGTGTATATCCAGCGGCTGGGTCACTGTCCTTTAAGAACCACAGTATTGGGAGTTCTGTGGCCTCCATCTGCTGATGGGGTTTCTTCATCGCAGGGCGGCGGATCATCTGTGATGGTATTGCTGTATTTGGTAAGCAACAACTAGAACTCGAGTCATAGACATACCACAGGTTTAAATGAATTGGCAAAGCCATTCCACAGCAATGTCCTTCAGTGGAGCTGCTTGACCTTTGGGTTCATCAAACTTTCCTTTGTGGACCTGACCCTGAAGTGACAAGCCGGGAACAAGTAGTCCCAAAAGGTTTCAGATGTGATTTAGACGCAAGGTGGCCTTTGCATTGGTTGGCTGCCAGAGTGGTGACGAGTTTTAGCTGTTAAGTGGCTCAACGTAGTTTGGTCACAAAGTAAAAATAAATGTATTTATGTAAAAAGAATACCTGTCGACATGTTTTATCAAACATCAGCAGACACTGTAGATGTGAGACTCTGGCTCTAAATAATCATTGCAACAGAACAAGAACCAACCGCTGATGCAGTCCGTGAGGTGAGCTAAGAATTGAGTTATTTCCAAGGTCACTATTGAATCCTCCAGCCTCGGATTTTCACAACACATTTAGTGTTGGCTAAAAATAAATGAATGACCCATTACACTTCCCTCCCTGGTTGTTGGACACCTGATCCCCCGTATGACCATGTCTCATTCTCCATGAGTCTGCTGAAGCTCCACACTGACAGACAAACCTGTGGACATGTTGATGTAGCACCCCCACCCACCACCAATGGGCTGTATTTTCAGACTTCTGCATTATTTGGGAACAGACAGTATAAAAAAAGTTTGAGTCTGGTGTTGAATTGTTACTTTGTAAAGTTATTTTTCTTGTCAAAAGACAAAATAAACACTTCGTTGCCATATTCTGGGAAAACGCCGTCAGTATTTGTCTAATTTCTTCACATCACCTGGCATTAAAAGCTTCACATGAAGAACAGTGAAAACAAAACTGCAAAAAAAAGGAACATGAACGATCAGTACCACTTTATTTGCATGGTCTGCCTGGATTGGGGGAGGTGTTAAAGGGGCTTTTAGTCTAGACTCTTTGAACTGTGATCCAATCACTAGAGTGGTGGACCGTGCAATTCACACCTAGGTCTTCAGTGATGCCCTACACAGTCCTACTGCTTAATAACATCATTATGATGCCACAATGTCTAGCTTTTCTCAGTCTCCATCAGCTCCATTGCAGGTTTAAAAAAACCTATCTACATGAATTAGCTTGTTCAGGTAACTGCACAGCTCCCTCTCACTAGTATGCATCCAATCAAAAGAAGTGCACATGCTGAGGTCATGGAAGGCCTGCGAGCTAGCCGGATGGTTATTGTCCCCCAGTGCAGATTTCTTGGTGGCTAAAATATGTCGGTATGACAGCTCAATCTGAGGAAAATCTATGAAATGAAGAAGAGACAATTTGATCATTTCATTCCTATGAATGAAGAATGAATCAAATTAAAATGACTTCCATGTCCAGGCCAGCGGAGATGGGCCTTCCTGTTCAGGGTTCACAGGGCAGACACACCGACCGACTCCCATCCACAGTACTACGCTCACACGTGAACACAGCACAAGCATGTTAAATGGTATTTACTAATCTAACAACCCAGCAGTGTCTGGTGCTTATGGGGGTAATACTTAGCTTGTCATTTAGTTTTTGTACATGGGTAAACTATTTAAGTGTGATTTATATTCTAGTGATATCTAAATGTAGTCACATGTTCTCCCAGCTGTCTTTGTGTAAAGTCAATTCTAGCGCTTGACAATGGTTAAATGGTATGACCGACAGTTCATCTCGTCAGGATAGATATTTAGTAATACTGATCATGTGATCAGTATTACTAAATATCTTGATGGCATCGGTTCTTACTCATAACAAGTTATTAGGCAAAATATCCCCAGAGGAAGACGTTAACAGCCAGCAGTAACAGGGCGTTCACATCGCACACTCTTCTCCACAACGGCTCCTCCTGCAAGGAGTTCAGCTCGCTCTGTTCAACCTGTAGAGACACCGAGGCAGAGCTGGCCCCAGTCAGACCGCAGAGCCTCAGAGCTCCTCTGCGCCAACAGGATCCGGGCTGGGGGGGAAGCCTTGCCGCCACAGAGGTCACCGGGGGTTGTGTGAGGTCGATACGAGGCTCTCTGCTGTGTCTGGACCACCAGGTCAGCCTGTACAGCTGAACAGGAGAAAGGAGAGTCAGCTGATGCATACATGTGTTACAGGGGTGCACAGCCAGAGCAGACTAACCCCTCCCCAGAGTGTGGACACAGTCCATCCCACTGGAGTTGTCCTCACACTGAAAAGTACCATCATATAAAATATCAACAACACTTTCTTAATTTGCTTTTGTTCAATTGATTTGAGCTCTCAAGGCCACCGTATAATTGCTTCTGTGGTGTGTGAACAAGCATTGTAACAGTGTTTCCATTGTGCATTGACCGGTCAAATATGAATGTGATGCTTGTCGTGTAATAAAGCTGACGTCCAAACCCTGTAGCCAACACATGTGATCTATATGAAAAACGGCAGAAGACGTCTGGCTCACTCGCACAGAGTGGACATGAGAGCTGAATACTTTTTCACATGGTCCTTACATGTTCTTTAGGTATAGGGGTTGTGGCCAAGCTGACAGCAGCAATGATGAGGAAGGTGAGAGCCAATAGGATGAGAGCAAAGTAGAGGTAGTGGACATCAACCAGGACGGCTGGCCGAGCGTCAGGTTGACCACACGATGGAGTCTCATAGGAGAACTCCAGAACCATGCGGGTCAGTCCAACCACCAGTCCAACCATCAGACCCCAGAATGCCCCCTGGGAAACGCACACACATAAACACATTGCTCATAAAACAAAGTTGAGCAGTTGGCACAGAGTAGTGTTAACTTGTCTTTAGTAACACACATTTAGCAAAGCACTGCAAACCACCTCATCACTGGTCTCAATGGATGAATGAGCAGTGGCCCTATGTGGTTCTGGGTTGCCCACTAAAATCATTTGGACAGTTAGTGTCACTACTTGCCTTCCCTCATGAAATGCGTACAGGTTCTTTTCAAAATAAACCTCCAACGTAGGTGTTTACTTCAACGCACAGCCTCTCAGCTCCTAGGCCCTTGGAGGACTTTGTCCTTCTTTACACTATGTCAGCTGCTCTGAGAGTCTAATAATTGACCCCAGTCCCTCTCCCGCCTGCATGTCAAACAACGTCGTGGTCAACTGCCCCCCTCTTACATGGGGCCTCTTCCTGAATAAATGTTGCTCCTTAAATTCAAGTGCACTAGCGTGTGAGACACCTACCTGCTCGTTGGCACGTGGCCAGAAGACAGCCATTAGGAAAACAGCGGTGATGGGCGGAGCTAGAAAGCTCGTGACCGATTGGATATAATCAAACAGTTGTCCGCTGTTGGCTGTTTGGATGATTGGAATCCACAACAGACTAACGCATACCAAGACCAGGATGAACACCCTGGAAATACAAACATTAGGTGGATGTCAGCTTTGGGAAAGGTTAAAGCATGGCAACTGAGACATGGGTTTCTACAAAAAAAACTATTCCACTCCACTACGTTAATTCAATTAATTTATTTATTTATTTTGTATAGCCCAAACCCACCAATTACAAATTAGTCCTAGAGGTGCACGCAGGTGAAGTAACTGACTGCAGATAGCGACCGTTTCGTTACCACAGTTAACTTCTGGTTTAACGGAAGTGAACTAACGTTAAGATATTTTGTTGCATCAATTCAGCCACATTAATCGCATAGATCCAGGGCCGGCCCTTCCTATAGGCGACCAAGGCAACCGCCTAGGGTGCCAAATTTGTGGGGGACGCCCTCTAGTGGTGCCCGTAATTATACATTTTTCTCTCAACAACAATGCTTAGCGAAATAAATTGAAATAAAATTCTACACTACAGCCTAATTCATCTTTTTAATCTTGTTTGTATTTTTTTGGCAGGGACAATGCAGAATGTATAAGCGAGGGACACATGAAGTCAGATAGCTAAATCATTTGTTGTTGGAGTTTGTTCCAAAGTCACTAAAAATGTAAATGTTCAGAGACCATTATATTGCCTGTAGTACATTTATCAAATATAAATGTACAGTATAACACATACAACATAATGTATATCAGAATGCTGACATGGAATGGATATGGTTCACTGTGGGCCTAGGTAGTAGGGAGGGGGGGGGCGCAAATTTAAGCATCGCCTAGGGCAGCCAATGGGCTAGAGCCGGCCCTGCATAGATCAATGCATCTATGTTGACAGCCCTAGTTTCAATAGAATAACTTGTTTACTATGATTCCAGTAAAAACCCACACCTGTCCAGGTTTAATTCCTCTGACTGATGTATAGAAGATTGCATAGAGTTTGTCTTATCTTTACAAGCCAACTCTAATACATAACCAAATGGATCAACCTTCCTCAATCATATTCATGGACAAACGAGCAAGGAACTTATTTCCCCAAATGTCATTTTCTTTTTTTTTACAAAACTGTATCAGTCTTTGCTCCCCTACCTTCCAACTACCATGAGCTCCATCTCTGAGGCTGTAGGCCTGGCTTTGTGGTAGAGGTCCAGGGTAAACAGAGTGGAGCTGCTGTTGAAGATGGAGGTCAGAGACGACATCAGAGCAGCTAGCATCACTGCTAGCATCAGGCCGCGCAGACCTGCACAGACAATAACCAGATGGACCAATGGTGAGATATCAGGTGAAGCATTACCATTATTGTTTGCTCAGTCGCACAGTCATTGTTATTATTGTTTTACTGCAATAAAATCACACACTGGAGACTCAACATTTCAAGTGTGAAACTGTAGTTTCCACCAAAGGAGCATCTCATTGTAACCAGTATACATGCAGAACAAAATCAATCAATTAAGAAAAACATTTTCTCACCATAAGGGACCAGTTCAGATGCTAACATCCCCAACTGTTGCCTTCATGTTGTTAGTCTTTATTATCTCCATCTATTTGTTTGCCCCCTCACCATGCAGCGTGTGACAAAAGCAGAGTGGTGGCCTACAGTGTATATCAATTATGAGACTTTTATATTGATTGTTATTATTCCCTGATTCCAGGAGGGAGCCCTATTATTTATAGATTTTAGAGGGAAAACAATATTAACGCAGAAGCAATTAAAAGCTCAGGAAGCATGTGGCTGTTTAGTATTGGGGCATGTTAGATATATCTATAGATCTATAGATCTATAGATATAGATATAGATATATCTATATATATGCGTTTCAGATACTATGGAAGTTAATCTGTGTCATCGGGTATTGAAATTAAAAGGTGATTGAATTTCTAGCACTGAATATTTATGCATTGAAATTATGTATCTGAATGTTTTTCTTTAAAAGCATACACGGATAAAGGAGAGTTAAAGCCCCGTTATTATTGGACATGGCTACAATCCGATCACCATGCTGCCGATAAGCCCAAGGTGTTTTGGGGGCTCGTTCCTTTTGATTGACACACGCTCCTGATCTTGAATCTAGAATCGATTGCTCTTCCTTGAGGTCCCAGAAGTTGTGCTTGAATTTTTTGCGGTTGAATATTTTAACGTTGAATTATTTGCGGTTGAATTTTTTGCTGTATTTTAACGTTGAAAAACATTCAGATACATAATTTCAATGCATAAATATTCAGCGCGAGAAATTAAATCACCTTTTTCCGATGACACAGATTTACTTCCATAAGATACGTTTAAATGTTCCACTTGTATGCCTGTAAGCATTTCATTTGTATATGACACAGAAGTATAAATGTATGCATGTGTGTTTCTCATGTACGTGTAGATGTGTATAATGTTTTATATATGCACGTGCATAGGTTTATGTATGCATGTGTCACACTAGTTTGTGTAAGGGCATTTCAACACTGAACCTAAGTGTGTTTCATTACTACGTGTAAGAGTGTCTCAGTTCTAAACGGCCCCTCATAAAAGTACACTGTGGTTTTCATAGAGCACCATTAACTAATATTTGATAAAGCTCAAATTTGAAATATTGTATGATCTTTAGTTTCTGCTAAAATGTCCTTACGTGTGCGCGTGTGAGTGTGGATGTGAGAGAGAGACTCACCCACAGGCATTAGCTTCACCACCAGTTTAGGGTAGGCAATGTTGGAGCAGCCAACTGATGCTCCACATACAATCTGACATACTGCTGGATCCACACAAGCTACCTCATCTACACACAAACACAGTTTACAAGATGAAGAGAGTTGAAGTTATTTGTCTTTATATTTCAGAACAAAAGCTCCCAACCTTTTGGATAATCCAGCGTTTAAGATTGAGGATCTATTTCATTCAAATATAATGATAATAATCACAATCAGGCCACTATAATGACCAGTGGCTGCTGTTGGAACTTTTCAAGGCATGGCTAGCCGATCAATTTCAGCCAACATCCCAAAATGATATGATGCAAAACTGTGAAGGTACAGAAGGCACTAGTACTTTATAGTTCAATATTCAACACAAAGAATTACTGTAAATTAAGGTTTAACAATCTTATCTGTGTCACCGGCAATATGTAATATCTATGTCTAACCCTATACATCGATATACAGTATATATAGATTTATATATTATATGGATATATCACCAACCACCACTGATAATGACACATTCCAGAGACGTCGTCACACAGAGTGGACAAATTATCTTTTAATGCTTCAAGTTTCCTACTTAATCTGCACTATGAGAGCTTTGAAAGACTGTAAAGAATCTAATGCTAAACATAATGAATACATTTTACAATGGATGGAAATTCATTTTGGTAAAGGATTGGCCTTGATAAGGCAGTGATTAAATCAAATGAACTCGGACATATAGAAGGATTTGATATGACACTCCAACTGAGACGGACTGACCTGGGAACAGTGCTCGGCTGATCATGCCTGGCATGACAACGAAGAACATGGGCAGCAGTTTCAGATAGCCTCCCAAAACACTGCCTCCTTTGGCATGAGACAAAGACTTGGCAGAAAGGGACCTCTGCACTATAACCTGCACACACAAACACACACGCTTGTCTTTCTATACTCGGAGGGACCCTCATTAAAAAAGAATACTCTCCGTGACCCCTGACCCCCTACTGACCATTACAACTAACTACCAACGGAAGCCACCAAGGCCACTCCTCTGGTTGTGTAGTGCTGTGAAAAAGTATCTGCCCCTTCCCTGGTTTCTCAGTTTCTTTGCATATTTAGTTTAAATAATTTGGATCAAACAAAGTTTCATATTAAACATGCCGTTTTTAAATGATGATTTATGGAACAAAGGTATCCAAACCCAAATAACCCTCTGTGAAAAGTATTTCCCCCCTTGATGAATCATGTTTTTCAGTAGGCCAAAAGATTGCCAGATTCAAAAGCTTTAGCTTTCAGTCTGTGTATTACAGTGTAGTTGTTCATTAAATCAATAGACTAACATGTCTGTGTTGTGGTTGGCATGCCGGGTCACTGAGAATCAGGCTTCAACCTAAGAAGAATCTAATCCCAAAAGTCACGCATCATGCCGTGATCTAAAGAAATTAGAGACGAGAAACAAAGTAATTGACATAGATCAGTCTGCAAAGTGCTATAAAGCCATTTCTAAGGCTTTGGAACTCCAGAGAACCAGAGAGAGGAACCGCGGTGAACCTTCCCAGGAGGGGCCGGCCCACTAAAGTTAGAGTGAGTAAGAACTGTAGGCCTCACTGGCCTCAGGTAAGGCCGGAGGTCACGGCTCAACAACAAGAAGGACGCTGGGCCAACATGGCCTCCATGGGAGAACGCTGACCAAGAAGAACCAACAGTTACACATGGTGGGTGGAGTGTGATGGTCAGGGACTGCTTTGCAGCTTCAGGACTTGGACTACTTGCCGTTATTGATGGAACCATAACTTCTGCTCTCTACATGTGGCTGATTCCAACAATGCTGCAAAGAAGGTGGGTCAGGATGCCTCCACAGCCTCATGGCCGCTTATCACAAACGCTTCATGGCAGTTGTTGCCGCCAAGGGGGGTATTAGGTTTAAGGGGCATTTACTTTTTAGGGTTAGGTTTGGATTTCTTCTTTCCCTTAATAAATGAAATCATCATTTAAAAACTGTAATATCTGAGTCACAGGTCTCGACCACTGCGTTGTCCGTAGTGGTTTGTTTTTTAGTCTTAGAATTTTAAGCCTCATTTCGGTCAGCTAGAAATATCGTTTTCCTGCAAACCAATGGTTGTCATGTTGAATACTTCTTACAAACAGTGTAGGGCCCTAACCTTTAAACCAAGAGATAACTTTCAAACTGCCCTTTGAGTTATTAAAAGCTTGGTTTTAATAAAATGTAAATTGTTCCTAAAAAAGACACTAATTCATTGATATTGACACTTATTTGGGTGAGAACCCATAGCAACTACAGATTGTTTGTAAATGTCTTGAACAAAGTCATCCCAAAATGTAGCTGTATCTGCAGTTTAACGCCATAGTTACATTTTAAACCATTGTGCAGGTGTATGAAGACAAATATTTGCATACACCTGTTCGTAATGACTACCGATGCATCGATTAGTGCAGGTAAAATCACCTGATCTGCGCACCAGACCCATGTAGCCAGTACCGTCAGCCCGAACACCAGACCTGGCCAGGGCAGGTCCCCTGAAACGGGGTCCCTGAACAGGCGGAAGGCGTCCCTGCGAGGTAGGTGGCAGGTGGTGTTGGCGACAGTCATTGAGGGAACGGCTGACATGTAACTCTCCATTAGGCCTTCATACCAGCCCACTTTGGAGAATGCTGCGAAATGCACAAACAAACACACACGTCACATTGGAACTGATCCATTTTATTCTGGGTTTGCTCATGAAATACTTTTTAGGGTGTGAAAATTGGGAGGCAGTGTTATTGCTGTGAGATGGTTGACATGGAAATGTTCCAAGATCTTTATTAGCCTTTGTTCCCCTGTATTTATAAGTGTGTGTGTGCGTATCTTACCTATGAACATAAGAGCAAAGGCTCCACCAACCATGATCAAAGTCTGAAAGGCATCCGTGTAGATCACCGCCGTCAAACCACCTACACACACACACACACACACACACACACACACACACACACACACACACACACACACACACACACACACACACACACACCGAATTGCCAGATGTCCATGCTGACAAACGTTGATGAGAACAAGATTGGTCATTCAGCTCCTGATTGGTTAAACTCTTGTCGAGCCGACTCCCAAATTTATGTCAACGGTTCATATTTTAAAAATTCCACTTTGATACTTCTACACGTTAATGAGGCTGTCTGCATGTCTACCAACCCCTGATCACTGTAATGAATTAGTACTATTAAAAAGTATTCATTTGGCAGTTCCAGCTGACGTCAGCAGACCAAGTGAGAGAGTGGATGGTGTTTCATGCAGGCTGAAAAGGGTTAATAATAATCCATGTGGTACACAAAAAAGCATATGAACTTCAGGTATAAGGGCAAAATAAATGTCTTAAGTTCACTAGGACAAAAGGTGTGTGTGTGTGTGTGTGTGTGTGTGTGTGTGTGTGTGTGTGTGTGTGTGTGTGTGTGTGTTTACCAGCAACAGTGTAAGCAGCGGTGACCAGCAGCAGTACGCCTGTGGACAGATAGAGGTCCCAGCCCAAGGACATCTGGATAAACATGGCCCCTGAAAAGATATCTGTCTGTGTAACACACACACACACACACACACACACAAACACACACACATGCTCAAACAAATATTTCTGCCTTTAAAAGAGCTGACTGATATTCATCATTGTCAGACACTTTTTGTCTCAGATGTTGTTCCAGAACCATGAACAGTGCTGGTCAAACAAATAACTGTAAATGTGAGTGTGTGTGCGTGTGTCTCACTGATATTTTGGTGAAGATGTAGAGGATGAGTGACAGAACAGACATGTAGATGCGTATCCTCTGGCCTCCAAAGCGCTTTGCCAGGTACTCAGGCATGGTCACGACACCAGCAGAGATGTAGACGGGTATAAAGATCCAGCCCAGAGCCACCAGGACCCATGCTGCCTGCATGAAGACACACACACAGCCTGATAATTGGGCTCTTTTATATAGAATGGATTGCACAAAAAAGAAACACAAGATATGTCTGCATAAGTATTCGCCCACTTTACTGGAATAGGATGAGATCCAAAAAGATTAAAAAAAGGTGGATTGGAAAGAGAAGGGAAGAGTACATGTGCCTAGAAGTCACCAGGGACACGTGACCTCCGACCCCGTCCAGCAAAGGACTGCGACGGGGTAAGTGGTTGATGGGCATGGACTAGCACAGGCTGGTATCCTCTCATTGAAGGACCTCCTTGCTCTGCCGCTGAGCCAGAGTGGCCGATGCATCACTGCCAAAAGTGCTTCCAGTACATATACCTATATTGACTATATACAGTGTATATATATATATATATATATATATACATATATATACATATATTGTAGTTGAGCATGTACTAAGGGAGTAGGAAAGTGTTCCTTACGTTCCATTCAAATCCCCCCACAGCGATTCCTCCTGCTGCTCCTGTTCCTGCTAAACCGATAAACAAACCGCTGCCAACATTACTGGACATCAGAGAGGCTCCAATCTGGAAACACACAGAATAAACATGAACAGGTATACCTTTCATCTATTGTATCAGACGGTTGAATTCATACAATGTTTGGAAATGCTTTAGATTTCAGTCTGTGTATTACAGTGTAGTTGTTCATTAAATCAATAGACTAACATGTCTGTGTTGTGGTTGCCATGCCGGGTCACTGAGAATCAGGCTTCAACCTAAGAAGAATCTATGTAACCCTCTTTTTTTCTTTTACTAAGTGAATTTGTACACAAAGCTTTTTACCTATCTATGAAAACCCAATTCGTCCTTCATATTTTAACGTTTATGCTACTCACTCCTGACCTGTCCTCCACCAACAGAATCACAAAGAGACGTGCACGTCAGTCAGAAGTCTGGTTACTCACAGGCCACCACGTCATTGAACGGCCAGCCAGGAAGTAGCCCCTTACAGTGCTGCGATTGGCTCGCGCCGATGACTGTGGGGGAGGCAGAGGCATCAAGCTGTTCTCATGCAGTATCGCACATTTACAACCACTTCATATACTCAAAAGGATAAATAAAACACATACTGGCTCAATAAAGAACTAACACCCTTCAGGTAGATTATGAAAGATATACCCCAAATCCATGTAAAGAAACATGTTTAGCATGTAGCGTGTAATCATTGAAAGGACACTGTCACCTGCTCATGTACTGGAAAGCTTATTAAAAGCTTCTTTTTCACATAATTAGAGTAGTACCACTTTTAGATCTAGCGCTTCATCAGATACCTGACAGCATCAAATGCTTGGAAATTCTCTGATCATGTTTGGGGACTACTCTGTGAACTCTTTGTTGAATAGCTTTTGTGAAATACAGAAATGTTATTTTAAATGCATTTTATGTCGGAAAATATGCTACATTCTAAAGCATATTTTTGACCGAGGGATTGCCTACACAGGGTTCTCAATATGATAACAGCAGTTGGCTAGCAGTTAACAACGCTAACCCAACTACCTGAGGGACTTGAGTTTTAAGTCTGAGCTCACAAGGGTTTAACAACTGGTCCCCTGAGACAGAACCTAAATTAGTGTAGGTGAAAGTGTTACATGAGTGAAGCCACTTCCAGGTCTTACCCAGATCCCAACCAGCATGACAAAGACGAAGTAGACTACAACCACAGTGATGTCGACAGCATCCAAACTGGTACCTGTGCCAGGGGGGGCTGCAGTGGTGATCCCTGAGGAGCTGCTGCTTGCAGCTGTCAACGTACAAATCAAAGCACACAGCAGAGATATAAGCACAATATATGCAAGTCTGCAATCCAACAGGGATGTAGAGGATGCCGGAATATCAGCTCCGGCAGCAGTGGGGCTGAATTGACAGTAACCTTGTGGCTGAAAAGGTTTGAAAGGTTTGACTCTTTTAACTGACTCAAGTCACTCATTAAAGGAAGTTTGACATATTGAGTCGCCTCAGTCAGCAAGTCAGTCATCCAGTGGCTAAGCAACTCTAGCAGTATCGAAGAGATCAGCTGACCAACACACAGTGACACGTTTCACGACTTAAACCGACAAAAGAAATCAGAAAGTAATTATAGACTGTTGGGTATCAAGATCGGTCAAGACTCCAGAGCATCCTTCTGAAAGAGGACAGAGTCAAATCAAGGTGGGTTGGTGTTGGTTGAGTTGGACCTTCAACGTTACAGCAGATCTAGTAGCAGCACGGAGGAGCCGACCAGCTGTGAACCACTTATTAGAAATGGAGATTGAACCGTTTTGAACCATTCAATCGAGATCTCGATCCTTAATGAAAGGCATAATTGATTATTGTTTTCAACAGAATGCGCTTTGATATGATAAACACTACGCTGCAGAGTTTTGTATGGAGTATGTTAACTCAAATGTACTTTTTACGGACCCTACCAGCGATGATACATCACTCAGCTGTCCTTCCTTATTGTAGCCACAGATAAGCTGATAAGGTCGGTCTTACCCAGGCTGAGGGTGGAATGAGAAGGAAGGTGTTGTCGTGAAAAGCTCAGACACATTGTGTTAGGTCCATTCATTCCTGGAGAGAGTCTCTGAATCAGCTGTTGTAACACACATCTCTGCATGTGTAGCTGTGTGATCCTTCGTCACATGTTCTGCAGAGCTGTCGGTAAGGTCTGCCATGAGAATAAAGTCGTAGTTTGCACTCTTGCGAGCAGGAATGAGAGTTAAAGGGTCATACCTGTAGTTAGACTGACAGACATGTTGATTCTGATCTCCCAGATTGTGTTAAAGACACTTGGTCCTCCAGCAGTTGTCTTGTACGAGTTCCTCTGTCTCTGTAACTGAGACTGGTGGTTAACCCGACACAGGCATGCGAATCAGTGCTGTCCACCTGGAGCTTAATAATTAATCAGTCTGTTATCGAGACAGGAAAACGTCTGGTTGGCTGTAAACCCGACACACATGGCATCATGGGGTCCAGTCGGCTCTGGGTACAGTTTGGTATTTTTGGATGGACCTATCTGATTTCTTCAGTCCTGATTTCGATACGTAGACAGGAACCAAGTACTGATCCAATATACGCTGATATTGACCATGGAAAGTATGATGATGAGGAAAAAATGACCTGAGCTCCCCAATATTACCATATTTTGACGTCGCCATTTTTCTCAGTAAATATATTTCCAAAGAGCTATTGACATAATACACTAATACATACAAAGAAACAAAACAAAGAAGTTCAGAAATTAAGTTATGTGTAATAATGTGAAATGACACAGGGAAAAAGTATTGAACACATGAAGAAAAGGAGGTCTGGAAAGCCAAGACAACAGCTGAAAACTATCAGTAATTAAAAAGCAATCCAGACCCTTATCAGTGCAAATTAATATCAGCTGGTTCAGTCCCAACTGATGGCCTTCAAAAAGGTCTCAAGGTGTCACACAAGACACATCCCATGATGGGTAAAAGCAAAGAGCTGTCTCAAGACCTTTACAGCCTAATGGTTGCAAAACACAATGATGGCGTTGGTTATAGGCACATTTCTAAGCTTCTGAATGTTCCAGTGAGCACTGTTGGGGCCATAATACGGAAGTGGAAAGACAATCATTTCACCATAAATTTGTTTCAACTAGGTGCTCCTCGCAAGATTTCTGACAGAGGAGTGAAAAGAATTATCAGAAGAGGTGTCTAAGAGCCAAGGACCACTTGTGGAGAGCTTCAAAAAGACCTGCAATTAGCAGGTACTGTTGTCTCAAAGAGAACAGTAAGTAATGCTCTCCACCACCATGGCCTGTGTGCACGCTCATCACACAGGACTCCATTGATGAAAAAAAGCAATACTGGGAGAATGTAGGGTGGTCAGATGAGAGCAAAATGGAAGTGTTTGGAGGAAGGAGGAATGGGCAAATTTACAGAGACATTCTTGACCGAAATGTGCTGCCATCTAGCAGGATGATGAAGATGAAACGAAGGTGGATATTTCAGCAAGACAATGATCCCAAACACACAGCCAAGGAAACTCTGGAAACTGGTTTTGAAGAAAGAAAATAAAGCTGCTAGAATGGCCCACAATCACCTGACTTAAATCCCATTGAAAATCTATGGAAAGAACTGAAGATCAAGATTCATAGAAGAGGCCCACGGAACCTTCTAGATTTGAAGACTGTCTGGAAGAATGGGCCCAAATCCCACCAGAGCAAAGCATGCGACTAGTTTCTCCAAACAGGAGGCGCCTTGAAGCTGTTATTACCAACAAAGGCTTTTGTACAAAGTATTGAATAAATATCAGTAAGTGTGTTCAATACTTTCCTCTGTGTCATTTCACATTATTACACATAACTTTATTTCTGAACTTCTTTGTTTTGGTCTTTGTATGTATTACTTGGGTTGTTACCAACATCTGGTAAAAATGTCATGTCAATAGCTCCTTTGGAAATATATTTACTGAGAAAAATGGTGACGTGTTCAATACTTATTTCACCTGCTGTATGTAAAGTAACATCCTGCTGGACTTAAACATGGTTTCACTTACTTAGCTAAACATATTGTAACACATAAATGCATTGATATACATTTATTGAATTTGGATTTATTAAAAGAATGGCATCCAACACACGAGCAAGACTTTGGGAGATCTCACGCTTGTTCTCGTGTGTGTGTGTGTGTGTGTGTGTGTGTGTGTGCACTTACAAACATGTAGAAACTTTGAGGCACAGAACTGAATGTGTTAAACTACACAGGATCAAATAAAGTGCTTTGTGCTCTGAACGTAGTTTTGAAGGATGCTGAAAGATAAATATTTGTATTGGATTAGATTAGGAGCTGACTTTATTTGCTTTGATGAAAAGGAATCCGGGGGTTCTCCTGCTCACTAGGTGGGTGGTGCTGTACAGCTCACTAGGTGGGTGGTGCTGTACAGCTCACTAGGTGGGTGGTGCTGTACAGCTCACTAGGTGGGTGGTGCTGTACAGCTCACTAGGTGGCGCCATAGGTGGGTGGCGCTGTACAGCTCACTAGTTACATTAGAAGAAGAGAGGAGCGGTTCGTCCTTCCTGTCAGACTCCATGGTCGTAAACATGTTTCTGATGAAGCTGTGCGCGCCACGCAGCATTTTATCACGGTAAGACTCCGAACACGTATGTTTGCTGAAGGAGACCCGGTAGTCGGTAGTATACGGTCGCGGTGGAGGAATGGGCGGAGGTTTCGTGTCTCAAACCACTGGTCCGATAACACAGCGTAGCTAACATGCTAACTTCCGGTGAGTGCGGTTACTGTGTGTCCCTTCTCGCAGGTTAGCAGTCGGACGTTAGCCGCATATATATATATATGTGTGTGTGTGTGTGTGTGTCGTTACGAGCAGGTGCGTGTTCGCTGCCCCCCTCCACACGCAGCCCCCCCGGCTCAACTCCAACAGGACGTCGGTGGTGCGCTGCAGCCGCCAGAAGTACGAGCGACTGTTCCCGGTGGTGCTGGTCCGACCCGACGGGTCTACAGTCAACATCCGGTACCGAGAGCCCAGACGCATCCTCATGGTCAGTGTTCACACCTCCTCACCAGCCACTCCACTATTTCATCAGCCACAATTTTTGTTGTTGGGAGTTAAATTTGATTAAAGTTGACTCGGGTTTGCTTACCCTTACTTACCATTGTCTGCAACGCAGAAGCTCCATAAACTGGTGTAAAGCTGTGCTGACTTCATGAGGACCAGGAGCCTTACCCAACACTTGGCCAACGGAAACTTCAGTAACTGAAACAACAGAAGTAGCAGACAACACGGAAAGGGCAAACAATAATTAAGAATGTATTACTCTTAAATTAACTCCAATAACACGTCTTGAACCGGCGCGCTTAACTCTCTGAAACCGACTGAGAGCGCTAAGCTAAGGACAGTCACACAGTCATGATCAGTCACCGCTCCCACGGATATGACGAACTCATGACACATTAATAACCGCCTTCACCCCTCAGGGACCCTTCTTCCTCTACGGCCACACTGGAGGGGCACACTATGTCAAACACTAAACACCACACGGCCCGTGGCACTACAATGAACAACATATAGGGAGCTATAGATTTCCACCTGCTAAAGTGGCTAGTGAGAGTGACTGCTTTACCCGCCACGGGGCTTGTAACAACTCCCCCTCCAGTTTAACTGGAAAAAGGAAAAATGCACAATGCTAAATTAAAAGGGACTGGGCGGATCAAATGTAAATGGCAATTAAGTCGCTGCTTTTGTTAAATACAAAAAAATGAACCAGAACTATGAAAAACAACACAACAGTTGGTTGCAAGCCTGGATGTTCTTGCTGAATTAAATAAATTCAATGCAATACAACAAATCATTTTACACAAACAATGAATCAATAAATCCCCCCACAAAGTGCGCCTTAATCCCCCAAGTCCCCTATTGTCCAAGCCAGCTCCCGTTGTTGAGCAGTAATCAAACAATAAAAACGTTGTCATGTTAATTCTTCATTTAAACCCAAAGTTCCTCCCACGACTTCTCGCTGGACTCCTGTTTCCTGGCTAATTGAAATGTTGCAACCGAGATGAGGATCAAGTGAGAGTCTCTCGCTACTTCCATCAGCAGCTCTGGAATAAAATGGTGCGTGTTGTTACTCGCCTGATTGACCACGTGAGCTGCACTATTCACTAGCCTGCGATCGTCAAGGACGAGCCCTGATACGACACCGCTCACAGGCGGATTCAAAGGATTCTTATGGACCCATGCTACAGCTTATGAAATGTTGACAGTGTGGGCAAATAATTACTGGTCTGCATTGGGATATGGTTTTGACAATGCTAGACTGACTTGTAGCCCTTTCTCTATAGCTAAGAAGGCGAGAACAGACTGACTCTCTGGGGAATAGACTCGGGAGTCGTGACTCACGGGTACTGAACAAAGAACAAAGTCATTGGACCAGCAGCTGGTCTTGGTAATACATTTCAATACAGCCCTTGACTAGTATTTTACTATCAGGTGTTTGTTTCATTTTCATTTCAAATAAAAAATAGTGTCTATATATTAAATGGAGCACCAGAGTAAATAATTTATATATTTCAGATATAAAATAATGAAACAAAATATCTCAATGGATCAGAGTTGTTATACAGTGGAACATCTTTTTAAAGCAGATGAAGCAGCTGTAGTTTGTGGTGCTGCTGAACTTTACTAGGTTACACTGACAGGTTTAGATCTAATCTGTATTCATATTGGATGGAAGATGCATTACTGAGGTAAACATTTAATTCAGGGCTGTTCATTAGTGCTAAGCACTAATGATGTCACCTACCTGACTGTAGCCGCCATGATCACATGATCAACAATAAAATAAATAGAAACATTTTCAAGCATATGCAAGCAGCTTTAATGCACAATGATGGACAATAACAAGGTGCACTCTGTGGATACAGACAAGACGTTAAAGTTACATTTAAACATGAAGTTATGAATCTAAACTGTCCTCAGTCTCTGACACCAGATTAAAACTTATAAAGACTCGTTATAGTACATTTAAATCATGTATAACCGCTACGGAGATGTGAAAACCAGCGGAGCATTTCACAGAAGACTCGCCGAAAACAGGCTGCTCTGTGCGGGCTGAGATGAGCTGACCGCCCGGTGCTGGAGGGTCTGGGTCCGTTGGGCGGGGCGAGTCATGAGCGTTCTCGGCCGGATGCAGACTTTAGAATTTGATAAGTACTCTGGCTGCGACTGACGTCTCACGAGTCCACGAGAACACAAGACCGCATATTGAGAACGGGCCGGAGATGATGATGTCAAAGTGTCGGAGCCTCAGGGCTTTATGAAGCTGTGAGTTCTGATGATGAATGATCTGGGATTCCTGAGTTGCCCTGTCGGAGCCACCTCATATCTTTGATCAAAATAAGAAATATGCTCATTTCAAGTTTTAAATGTTTATGTCTCTGTTTTAAAAGATGCCAGCCGATCTGTCCACACTGTCTGAGGAGGAGCGCCGAGCCAGACAGAAAAAGAGAGAAGTGAAAAAGACGAAAAAGCAGACAGCTGTCCAGTACGAAGATGACTTCAAAGTGGACAAATACAGCCAATTCTGGAAGAAGAAATGACTTCTGGATGTATGTTAAATAAATGGGTCAAACATCCGACTCTTACTTCCGTTTGTCCAGCCGCAGACGTTTTAGTCGGCTGGTGGTGATGCTAAAAAAGGGATTCCTCCAAAAGGTGAAATGGTGGAACATTTGGGCAGGATTAGTGACTTCACTCACCGTGTGTAGCACGCTGCTGAGTGCTTGGACTTTGTTACTTTCCTTGAAGTGTAAGGATGAAATAACACTGACTGAAGTTAATAAAGTTGTCTCAATCTGTAGTCAATGTTGAAAAGTGTGCGTAGTGTTTTTTTGAGGCACTAGAATGTAGATTTATTTGCTGACTCCACTTTTAAGTCTGCTGTGCACACAGTAGTGTGATGTAAGTATGAAAGGAAATAATCACCACCTGTTTATGAATCCAAAGCACACTAATTAACCTACACAGGTTTAGGTGCACAAACCAGTCAAAATAATAGACCCACCTTATTGAATACTAAATAAGTTGTATAAATATGGCAATAGTCTCGTTGTAACGGACAGTCATTTGGTAAAGTGCTTGTCTCCCTCCCTTCCTTTAGGGGGCGGTAAAGCACCGCGAGCTGCGTACAGCTGCCAAACAGCTACGATGAACAAATGTCTCGCGATAATTGCGCTCCTTCAATCGCGTCCTTGTTAAATCCAAAATGGGGTACTGGGACCTACCAGAGGGCACAGGCTGTGTGGAAAAAACATGGATCACTACCAAATTAGCCACCGCAATAGGTAAATATTCCTACCGATTATGCAGGCGCGGGTCATGTCTGCCGTAGATGCAGCTTGCTAAGCTGAGCCCGCAAAGATACGTGCGGTAACTAGCTTGGATGTTTGGGCTAATGCTAACATTGGAACAAGCTGCATTCGTTTGGTGATTAATCCAACACTGAAATGAAATAAATGAGGTTCGCTCTAACGGAGGCCAGTGTGTGCTTTGGTGTCTGTGGGCTGAGCCAACGACACAAACACGACGAATTAACTTGTAGAGGTTACTGGTTTGTTGGATGCTTTGGTATCTGAGGTAACGTTAACTTTACGTTACTTGTTAGACATTATGTTACGCATAAAGTTACGTTACCTTTTAATAACATAACGTTACTCACCCTAGCGGGCGTCAGGGGGATTGATGGACAGGTTCACAGTTGTCCATCTAAGTTCATATTGCAATGGAGGCGTTCACTTCTGGCCAAAAGAGGTACAATCATCCTGCTCATGTGAGAGAGGCTGCCAAAACCCGTACAGCCTTTATACCAATAGTAGTGCCAACGTGTGTGAGGTTATTTCAACCATTAGTTTCATCCGGACTCTAATCTCTTAAGTACAAAGATGTTGCTACACATCAGCATCCATACAGACAATGATTGATGATTGATGTTCGGTTCCGTGTGTGTTTTCAGGCCTGGTCGGTTCCGCCTATCACTTAGTGGCATTCCAGCCTGATTCTGCATTGGCAGCGCTACAGAGGGCTACCAACGCATCAGTTACCATGGGTAAATATCCACATTTACCTGCACCATAGTTCAACACCACACCCTATACTGACGTGAAAGGTCATGGAAATCCATGTGACCCGTGGGAGCAATTCCTGAATATTAACTAAAGTGATTGCTTCTTTGTTAACTTAACGTGAAGACCACTCAGCATCCTCTCCAGGTACTCTCACATTGACAGAGGCTTTGGCCCCAATCAGCACCTGTTTGCTCGGACAGGTCACCTGATTCACTCAACCCACCACAGGTTTCTAAATCAATCTGTGACATTGGAACAAACAGGAGCCATGTCAAAGCTGCTAAAATGAGAGACTTTCACACTGTATTTTCTTATGTTCTTACTACTGAAAAAGTGTGCAATTTGTGTTGTTATTTTCCACGCACAGCAGTTCCACACTGAAAGTGACACTGACTTCCGCACCAGAGTGACCGGGGAATATTAGCCAAACCCACTCCCCGAAGACCCAGTGTAATGAAAGAGGAGGAATTAAAACCCAAAACCCTGCAGAGTGGGAGCAAAGTCTCAGTCATGTGACCCCGCTTGTTCTCTGGTTTCATGCTGATACTCTGTGTCGTCTCAGCCTCCCTAGGAGCCATTTTCGGCATGGCCACTTGCCTCAGTGCTCAGGCCCGGGAAGCCCCAGAAGACCCCCTGAACTACTTCATCGGGGGCTGTGCCTCTGGCATCTTCCTGGGAGCCAGAAGTAAGTACCTGAGCCCGCAGAGATTCTGGTGATTTCTATTCATTATTCAAAACCAAATGTCAAGTCGATAAACCAACCTTTGCCATGCAGGTATGTAATCAACTGTAAGCTTTATAACAACTTTATACAAGCCCTTATTTCATTTTTCTAACCCACAAATATATTCTTGATTCACGGAGTGCAGTTAGGGACGTGGTGGCTCCACAGTAGTTTTGAGCGCTTGATGAAGTAGCTTAAAGAGAACCCGCCATGACTTCCTTCAGGTCAGGGGTCACTAACAACAGCAGCCTGCCAGCCAATTGTAGCCCTCTACATAGTTTAATATAACCCTAGAATGAGTTCACACCCTACTGAAACCAAGTCATCCACTAGTTTGTTACATCTAATATTGACATTTCTAGTGAGACTTTTTTTGTAATTATTTGGTATATTATTGCAATAGTTGTTACAGTTGTGGTCCAAAGTTGACATCCACTTGTAAAGAACATAATGTCATGGCTCTCTTGAGGTTCCCGTTATTTCTACAACTCGAGTGATTGAACAGATACTTCTTTGTCAAATATAACATTCATGAAGTTTGGTTCTTTTATGGGTTAACAGAAAAGGTAATAATTATAATAAAAAAATTAGGGCCAGGACTCGATTAAAAATATTAATCTAATTAATTAGAGGCTTTGTAATTAATTAATCGCATATATTATACATACAAATATATGACCTGAGAACAGTGAGAAGTCATTTTTTTCACATGGATTTTTATTTTTGTTCAACCAATTCCAGCAGAAGTGTAGAAATAGCATATTTAGAAATATAGTACTTTCAGAAATTCAGGTAGCCTATAGGTAAGTAGACCTTCTGTAAACTATGTTTTTTTAAGTAGACCAATACTTTCAAGTACATTTAGAACATTGGTTATTTTTTCAGACGTGGACTTAGTTACCCTGGTCCTTAAACCAGTCATCGGGTGCAGTGTGGGTTGGGTGTGGGTCCTTGTACGTCCACGCTAGCTGCTAATTGTGTTGCGTTGCGGTGATACTTGAGGCTCGATGTGAATTCCTTGTTGCACAGCTTGCACACAACCACGCTCTTATCGACGCTTCCATCCGTGTGTTTATTATAAGAAGATTTCCCATTCACGGGGCCACCCGACACGGTCTCGTCAGCTTCTTCGTTCATGTTCACTGTGGTTTGTTGTTGTCTGACGTCATGGACGCTAGTTGGTGCTCCAGTATAATCGGTCCTCCG
Organism: Pungitius pungitius; assembly: GCF_949316345.1. Classification (NCBI taxonomy): domain Eukaryota; kingdom Metazoa; phylum Chordata; class Actinopteri; order Perciformes; family Gasterosteidae; genus Pungitius; species Pungitius pungitius. The sequence continues at coordinate 139,818 of NC_084906.1, forward strand.
AAACTCATCCAGTGAGAAACGTTCCGCGGTGCAAAAAATAAGTGTAAAAATGTTTAATGTGTTATTTTTTGTGTAATTAATTAATCTTAATTCACATTGTAATTAATTAATCGCAATTAACGCGCTAAAGTCCCGGCCCTAAAAAAATGTATATCTTGCTGCATCTAATATGAATCACAGACACAATACCATAATGTATAGCCATCTCCGGATAAAAAGGTCAGTTTTCAGTTGTAATGTTGCAGTCATTTTTTCCGTCAAATAAATCTGCTTCAGTCTTTGTTTCCATTCAGTAACCGTTGGTGGTTTCACAGACCTCCAATTAACAGTAATGTTTTTTGGGCAATTAGTGTAAAATGTAACTTTGGTCAGCATTGAAAACATCCACTGATATAACACCCAATCATCTGTCAATAAGGAAACGTATTCTCCAATACTTCATACTCGGCTCCAGCCCCAAATCAAGTGTAATCTGTACAGGGCCATGATCTGAGATGGTCATCGGCTCAATAACACAGTTTTTAACTCGGTATGTGTCCTTTTTGGACACCAAGAAATGATCCAACCGTGAACAGCTCCTATGCACTTGTGACCTGAAGGTGAAGTCTCTCTCTTTTGGATGAAGATGTCGCCAAGCATCCATCAAACCCAATTCCTTCATATTCATTAGACTTTTTGACATTCTGCTTGCAGATGTGCAAGTTACCAACTGTAGTGACTCATGATCACTCACAAGAAGTTAGGTTATCTGTTCTAATCACTCTATCAGAGAAAAATCAGACTTGTAGAAATAACGGGAAACTCTAGAGCGCCATAACATTATGTTCTTTATAAGTGGATGTAAACTTTTGACCACATCTGTATGTTATTGTGGTCTAGAGACTGCTTGCCCTGCAGTGAAACTGCTTTATAACTACACTTTTATTATTGTTGGGGCTGATGATATAATAATATCCTTTTGCTCAGTATTGAGAGAGACTGCTTGACCAGGACTTTATAAGAAGAGAACTTTGTAGAAAGGGGAAGGCGCTCATTGGTTTTGTTCTAGTTGTTGGAAAAGGTGTGAAGTATCTGTCTCTCCAGCCCACAGTGCTACCACCGGTACCACGGCGTGTCTGGGTCTGGGCACACTGGCCTTCTTCACTAAAGTGGGAAAGATGGAGGGGTGGAAGCTGGCCGGCCCGCCCAAACTATGAGGAGGACGAGGACGGCTGTACATTTCCCTATGTGTTGTAAAAAGAGTTCATGTAATAAAGTTCTTGTGAAATAGACTTGAGTCTGTTTTGTACTAGTTGGGGGACATCTGAGAAAATGCTTTGAGCAAGTTAAGGTATCTTCTACAGTCTACAATACTCTAGCAGTTTTAATCATTTACTCTCATGAATGAGTGCATAGTATGAGCTGAATTAACTTCTATGTTACCTTTCATGTGGCCCTCAGGATGACCTCTGGAGCTGTGGACAGATGCCACCGTCAGGCTAGAATTGGGTCAGGAATCATTGCAACAGACTACCTGCTCTTAAACATGAAGTACCTTAAATTCTATTCTTTATTTAACAGGAAGCCAGTGCAGAGAAGTTAATGCAGGAGTTATATGATCCCATTTCTTAGTTCTTGTTAATACACGTGCTGCAGCATTCTGAATCAGTTGGAGAGGTTTAAGAGATTTACAAGAGCAGCAAAGAATTACAGGGTCCTGTTTGTGGACTTCAGCTCTGCCTTCACACCATCATCCCGTCTCTGCTGCAGGACAAACTCTCCCAGCTGCACGTGCCCGACTCCATACATGCTGAAACTATACGGTCAAAGTACGGAGAGGGTGGCAAAGTTTAAATATTTAGGCTTGTGGTTTGATGAAAAATGTTTGTGGAGAACTCAAATTAAGCATATCAAAGCTAAATGTAAAAAAGCGATCATCGTTATGAGAGCAGTTGCTGGATATGAATGGGGTGCAGATAAGTGGGCACTGCTGGATACGATTGTGCATAGACTATGGATGCATGGTGTATGGAGCAGCTGCAAAGAGCACATCAGAAATATTAGATAGGATTCAGAGTAGAGCCCTAAGACTTTGTGTGGGTGCAATTAAATGCAACCCTAACAACTCACTTCTGGTGGAGGCGGACGATCTGCCTCTTAGCCTAAGACGCACAGAATTAGCTATGGCATACTGGGTGAAGCAGGTAGGGTATTGGCCATACAACTCAAGAGTACATAAACAACATCTTTTCATAAATATCTGCAAATATACACTGATGGATCGAAAGACAATGGGAGTGGGCACGTGGGAGCAGGGGTATACATTACAGATTTTAATAAGGCTATTTGCAAATAATAACAGGCTGTCCGTCTTCACCGCGGAAATCCCAGCAATAATCTTGGGGCTGCAGTGGGTGGAAGAGGTCAGGCCTGAGGTCATCTCCTCAGACTCCGCAGCCTTAAACAACATTAAATACAAACGATCAGCGCGAGAGGATCTAGGGCTGGAAATATCCCTGTTAATGCTGAGACTCCAAAGACTAAGGGTCAGTGTACAAATGTGCAGGGTCCAGGCCCTCGTAGGCATCGAGGGAAACGAGAGAGCAGACAGGATCAAAGAGAGCTCAAGATCACAAGAGGAAATCATCTCCTTTGGGAAAGGTCATAAGAGAGGTGGTGAGGGAACAATAGCTAAGGCGGGAACAGACAAGTGGAATAATTGTAACAAAACAGAAGACGTGGAGCATTTCCTTATGAAGTGTCAAAAATACAATAAGGAAAGAAACCGATTGAAGGCTAAAATATGCCAGCAGGGACAGAAGTGGAGCGTAGAGGGAGTTCTGGTAGTGGAGCAGGGTGAGCATGAGTGCTTTAGGGCACTGCTACGATATATAAAAGAGACGGGACTAGATCGTAGGATCCAGGAAACAGTGGAAGGCTGAGCAATAAACCCAGAATCTGCACACTCCGGTACAGTAGGTGGCGGTATGCACCTCGTCAAGTTGGTGCGACCCAACACTACAAACCTAAAGAAGAAGAAGAAGTAATGGCCTCCCTCCAGAGGGCGGCAGCACTGCGACGTCACGGACACCGACTGGTGTGAAGCACAAAGAAGCAGAAGGCTGAAAGGAGGAAGAAAACAGAAGTTCTCACTGTTAAGTGTCTCGTGACCCAGGAGCGTAAGTTTCTTAATGTTTCTTGTGTACTGCTCCATATACTTGTCTGCTTCCAACGTTCCGCTCGGTTAGTCGACTTGTCACCAATAATACTCCGGTTTAGTTCACTTGGTTTTCTACCGCACTAAATGCTAACTGAAAAGCGATCCGGAGTGAGCTTTAATGAGCTTTAACTTAACGTGACGTCACGTTAATCACGTGTGTACACAGGCTGGCTCGTGAGGTCCGTGAGGTCGCGCCAGGCAGTTGATGAACGTTATTACATTACATGTCATTTAGCTGACGCTTTTATCCAAAGCGACTTACAATAAGTCCATTTCAACGTTATCAGTACGAACAAGTGGTTGTTTGTCCCGTCCTACTCTGTTGTCACATTCTGACATGTGGACTTGTCCTTTTAGGTGGACATCAGAGATGACCAGTCTGGGCCTGGCAGAGAGAAGGATGTCTGCTCCGCTGCTGCTGCTGTGGATGCTGACCGGCGTCTGTGGTGAGCGACTGTTTATTTCATATATATATATATATATATATTAGGGCTGGGACTTTAGCGCGTTAATTAAAATTAATTAATTACACAAAAAATAACACATTAAACATTTTTTACGCATTTTTACACTTATTTTTTGCACCGCGGAACGTTTCTCACTGGATGAGTTTCGGAGGACCGATTAAACTGGAGCACCAACTAGCGTCCATGACTTCAGACAACAACAAACCACAGTGAACATGAACGAAGAAGCTGACGAGACCGTGTCGGGTGGCCCCGTGAATGGGAAATCTTATTATAATAAACACACGGATGGAAGCGTCGATAAGAGCGTGGTTGTGTGCAAGCTGTGCAACAAGGAATTCACATCGAGCCTCAAGTATCACCTCAACGCAACACAACTAGCAGCTAGCGTGGACGTACAAGGACCCACACCCAACCCACACTGCACCAGATGACTGGTTTAAGGACCAGGGTAACTAAGACCACGTCTGAAAAAATAACCAATGTTCTGAATGTACTTGAAAGTATTGGTCTACTTAAAAAACATAGTTTACAGAAGGTCTACTTGCCTATAGGCTACCTGAATTTCTGAAAGTACTATATTTCTAAATATGCTATTTCTACACTTGTCTGCTGGAATTGGTTGAACAAAAATAAAAATCCATGTGAAAAAAATTACATCTCACTGTTCTCAGGTCAAATATTTATGCAATTAAAATGCGAATAATTTTGATTAATTAATTACAAAGCCTCTAATTAGATTAATGTCACTAATGCCAAATGCCCCAAATTTCTGTACTTTAAACCTTATCTGGGTTCAACCCTCAAGGGACATGGTGGTTCTTCCTAAATCCTTTTTTAGTTTTGGGTAACTGACATTTATAAAAAATCATAATAAGATATTGCCCCAAAGACGGATTGGTGCATCTTGGAGGATCAACCATGCTATTCATCCTTCCTGCATTGGTGAAGGCACAAGTGAGTTGAATTTGAATGTAACAGAGAATTGGAGGGTGGATGCACTAAAAAGGGTAAACAAATCTACACCCTGTGCCAGACTGTCAGTTTAAGGTTGTCCACAGGATGCCCTGAAGTAGACAAACATGTGATTGTCTTGAAAAATGCCCTCAGAGGCTGTAATAAGTTTCATGTCAGTGTGACCACTGAATGAGACACATCTGCTCATCTTCACCCGTCAAAAAGGTGGAACCCTATAGGCTACGTAGCATGGCTAATAAGTGCTAAAAGGCTAAAGCAATTAACATCAAATTCAATTCATCAGCAAAAGATTCTTCATCATTCTTGACCATGCCATCATAACTCAAGTGAACGCGCCTTGTGTTTTTGCATAACCCCTAGGGTTCACTTCTCAGAAACAACCGTGGGGACAATGCCCCCACTACTACCTCCGCGGCAGTGTGCTCAAGACTTGGCACGAGCGGGATTTGAACCCACTGGCGGTGCGCACAGAGGCTTCTGGGCTCTAGCTTGCACCCCTACACTACCAGTCCTGGTCACATTTTGGCAACTTTGATTCTCCTATTTAACCTTGAGCATGTGAGTTAAACTTTAAAACTCTTTTAAATGCTATTTTCACATCTGGGCTTGAACCCACAACCTTCAAGTGCGGCAGTGCAGGGGCTTATGTCAGCAGCTCCTCCACTGTGCTACTTCACCACACACTAATCAGCCCTTTGTTTGTTGTATTTAACCTTGAGATTGCCTCAAACCTTAACTAAAGCCAAAGGCAAAAAAACCAAGACTGGGCTTGAACCCACAACCTTCAAATGCAGTGCAGGCTTGTGGCAGCAGCTCTTCCACTGTGCTACTTCACCACACACTAACCAACCCTTTGTTTCTTGTATTTAACCTTGAGACTGCTACTCAAACCTCTTTCAAAGCAGAAGTGATGTCTGCATGAAGGGGGCATGAACCCACAACCTCAGACAGCAGGTTGGAGCCTGAAGCCCTTCAGTTGTTCCCTTGTGCTATTCAAGCACATGCCTCATTGTGTCCGTTTCTCATATTAGACCTTGGGATTGTTTACTAAACCTCAAAACTGTTTCAAAGTTTACAGTTTGAAGCCCTGACTGCAACCAAACCCTCCTTCTGAGAGAGCAGGTTTGAACTGAGGATCCTCCACACTTCAGCCTTCCTGCTATCTCCCTGCACTGTTCCACCACACACCTGTTGATGCTTTTGAATCCAACCTCAATTCTCATAGATTCTCAGGCTGGAATCCACAACACAACACACTTGTCTGCTGGAATTGGTTGAACAAAAATAAAAATCCATGTGAAAAAAATTACTTCTCACTGTTCTCAGGTCAAATATTTATGCAATTAAAATGCGATTAATTTTGATGAATTAATTACAAAGCCTCAAATTAATTAGATTAATATTTTTAATCGAGTCCCGGCCCTAATATATATATATATAACCTTGCAAGGTTAAAATATTTGGGGAAAGAGGGAAAAAAGATCCATATATTTTTCTGATGAAGTTAATTTGACTTTCTACCGTCCGTCCTTCAGATTCCAAAGTGTATCTGATGGCTCCTCACACTGTGACACTGGAGGAGAACTCTGAGGCCAACGTCTCCATTGCACCCAGGTAACCAGTGAACGCACAAGCGTTAGCTAATGGGTAGCGGTAGCGTTGATGACGAGGTTATCAGCTGATCAGCCTTTTTATACCGTATTATTTGCCAGTAACGTCGGTGTAAAAGTTCTCCTGTGCCGTGATTTTTAAGCGATAAAACAATTATTTCAGTTGTGTTTTTTCATGCAAATATCCACTATAGCTGAGATCAATCGATCAAACTTTATTTCAGGCTCTAGGTCCAGCGGTGTGTTACGTGTCAGTGCGGCAGTGAGCTGCCCTCTTCACTCCACAGGACTCAAGCTGCTGCTGTGCTCAGCACATTGTTGATATGACTGGACTGTGGTGTCTTCCTCTAGTTCCCCTCTCAACCGGTCGGCTGTGATTCACTTCAACGTGACATTCAGCTCCAAGTCAAACTGGTCGTCTATAATCACCTTTCCTGACCAGGTAACGCGTAACCCTGAACGCACCCTTCAGACCACTCACCCCGCCCGGCTGTGAGGGCTTCTACGTCTGTCCCTCTATGCTGTCTTTATCTGATAAACTTATATGTACTCGTATTTGTGTCCGACCCTGTGCATCTGCAGAGCCCCCAGCTCTCCTCTAGCACCATCATGCTAAAATACCAAGCATAGACATCCCATGATATACCTGAGATGTGAGAAACACTAGTGATATGGTATCCTCTCCTTTGAAGAGAAATGAATAATCATTTTATGCTGCCAATAATTATGCCTGTGCACCGTAGAGATCCTCATTATTCCAACGTGATGTGCTGTTAAAGAAGAATGACGTGATCAGCCTCCTGATTGTTCCCGTCTAGGTGCTGCTGCCAGCGGCCGCAGCGTCTGTCCGGTTCAATGTGACGGCCCATGGCGTCGGTCAGGTGACCACGTACCTGCTCAGCAACAACACAGACCTCAACAGGTTAGTGTCTGCACAGCAGAGCATACAGGGACATGATGTTTTGAGGACACGTGGGGGAGGGGTGGTGTGAACCCTTTGACTTATGGGTTGATGAACTCAGCCCCAACATGGTTCATGATGGCTGGAGAGAAAGATGCTACGTGTCCCTGATTCTCTCTTATAGTTTGACCTTCAGGATCCACTTCATGGTCGTCCATAGCAACGTCCTGTTAGTGATCAGCGAGGTGATTGGCTGGATTTACTTTCTGGCCTGGTCAGTGTCCTTCTATCCACAAGTCTGGGAAAACTTCAGGAGAAAGAGGTGGGTTCTCTTCATCCAGCTGTGTGTCGGCAGCTGTCTGCTTTCAACCAGTCTCATGTGAATGCTTATGTGACTGGTTTAAGGCAATGAGGGGACAATAAAAGCACCATGTTTGTTTCCAGTGTTGTAGGTCTCAACTTTGACTACCTGGCTCTCAACCTGACTGGCTTCATTGCCTACAGCGTGTTCAATGTAGGACTGTTCTGGGTGCCCTACATCAAGGTAACGTCATGCCTCCTCCGTCCTGAGTACTGCAGGCTCAGGAGAACGTGCACAGCAAACCTCATGAACGAATGGGGCTTAAGCCTAGTTTATGGTTCGCAGGCCTCACGCAGCCTTCAAGGCTGTGATTGGTCTGCTAACTACATCCTTCCCGGAGTCTCACATTTCCGGTTTCATAGAATAATTCCGCCATTATTAGTCACAAGAAATCTGTATATACAAATACAGCAGCCGTTCGGGGCGATCATCAGTGGCCCGCGTTCGCTCGAAGTCGTTGGTATCTGGCCCGAACCTGAAATGAGTTGGACACCCTGCGCTAGATGGTGCTGTGACTAAGATGAGTGTTGAAGACGTCAAACGTCCTTGGAGAAATGCCACGTACCAGCCTGCTTCAGCACCTCCGTCATCTTCAATTCCCCAAAAAGAGCCACAGGACTTCATGACTACAGGCCTTTAGTCATGAAGTCCTTTGAGCGCCTACATACCTGGCTAATAAATGTTTCAGATGTCTCACGAAGCATGTGCAGGATGAAGTGTCTGCTGTGTGCCGCCCTGCAGGAGGAGTTCCTGAAGAACAACCTGAGTGGGATTAACCCCGTCAGCGCCAACGATGTCTTCTTCAGCCTCCATGCGCTCCTGCTCTGTTTGGTCTACATCTGCCAGGCGGCTGTGTACGAGGTGTGTGTGTGTGTGTGTGTGTGTGTGTGTGTGTGTACACACATCAAACCACAGTTTCCCTGAGTGAAGGAGCGTCATTAGCTGTCATCTGATCAGAGTTTTAAGGTGCTGGGACACACTAGCCCACCCAAGATGAAAGGTCCCGATAGGCTCGCTTAGCCAATGTGATGGTGTCATGTGTGTGTTGTCTTCATTTCAGAGGGGGGGTCAAAAGGTCTCCTGTACGGCCAAGGTCCTGTTGGTGATTGGATGGACCTTTGCTGTAGTCAGCGTGTGTGTGGCTGCAGCCAAACAGATCACCTGGTTGGAATACCTCTACTATTTCTCCTACCTTAAGCTGGCAGTCACACTGATCAAGTATGTGCCGCAGGTAAGCCACCCCCCCACACAGTGTAACACAAAGGACCGTTGTGCGTGAGGCCCGAGATGCATACTTCATTGGATGCTGTGTCTCCCAGGCGTACATGAACTACAGGAAACAGAGCACTGAAGGCTGGAGCATAGGCAACGTGCTGCTGGACTTCACCGGGGGCGTCCTCAGCATTCTGCAGATGATCTTACAGTCTCACAACAATGGTAAATGTGTAGGAATGCCAGCAGACAGCCAGTCGTGCCCCCCAGGTGCTGACCGTCATGTGTTTCTTGTCAGATGAGTGGAAGCTGGTATTCGGAGATCCTACCAAGTTCGGCCTGGGTCTGTTCTCTGTGGTGTTCGACCTCCTCTTCATGACTCAGCACTACTGCCTCTACCGCCAGCCGCCACAGTACCAAGCAGTGGAGGAGCAACAAGATTCCAGCTAAGGGCTCAGTGTGCAGCCATCTCCAGTATGTCACCACATGGCCAAAGGGATCAAATGACAACTGATATGAATTGGATTTTGAGAGGAGGCATCATGTACTCTTCAGTTGTAGGAGCTTGCTACATAACGCCAGTCCAGGGGGGTTCTGGGTGGGAGGGGAAGGGTTGTACCCACCCCCTCTTATACATCATACCGCATTAAGTCCACCTGGCAGTCAAGCTAGGGGTGGGCCATAATCATTTTTCAGTGTGCCTTAATGTGTTAAAATATCAAAGGTTACTGTATTCAGTATAATTATGTCCTTTTAAAACCTTTTTTACCCTTTCATTAAATGTACTTTAACTGATGTGGGAGTGGTCCCCTCGTATTACTGTAGACAATAACCCTCTCACAAGGTCATTAGTTACATCTTTATTTCCTATTTACAACCAATTTGTTATATAAATATAATACATCATTTTCAGAAAAGCTGTCAAGTCAATGCATACAAGAGCTCGATCATGATAGGTTAAAGTCACGGGGGGGGGGGGGGGGGGGCTGACACATGGTGGCCTGATGTACTGACAAACAGTTGTACAAAAATCACACAGGGGGAGGGGGGGGTCACACAGCTGGGGGTACAATAGTCAGGATGTAAACGGGTACGTTTAAAGGTTCCTGTGTGTTGATCAGAAGGACTCACACAAACAAAGTCACATGCAGGCGAGTCTCACCAACTAAAACAATCAAACTTTTTACAAACATCTGTGTCCTGCCAAGGAGATCCAGTAGGTGTGTGGGTTGCATCCCTGGGCTCCTCAGGCGTTGTTGATGATGATGAGAGCGGGACTGGCTGCCTGCTGACTATCTGCCTCACACACGGCGCCCTGCTGCGTCAGCTTGGCGAACACTCGCAGTGTGTTGAGGTTGTAGACGCCTGCCTGGAGGAAGCAGGCTCGCAGGGTCACACACAGAACCTCCTGAGGCTCCAGCTGCAGCTTGTACTGGGTCCGACCCACCCAGGTGAACGAGCTGTGGACCTCCACAGACTCTGGGCTGCAAGAGGCACAACACAGGCTCACAGCACCGTTTCCCACACACACTCCATGCGTCCATGGCGACACGTACCTGGGGCTTTTGTGCCTGAGGTCAATGAGGACGTCCACTGGAGCCGAGGAGCAGTTGGACAGAGTGAGCGTGACGGGCACCACGCACAGACTGGAGACACAAGCAGCTTTACTGATACTGTAAATGGTGCATGCATGCGTCCTCCTGCTTTACTGTGGGACTCTCACCTCTCCTGGACAAACGGGTGGCTGTGGGTCTCTGGGTAGTGCAGGTTGGTTTTGATGAGTTGGGACAGCTCTGCAGAGGGTGGGGCCACTGGAGCAGGAGCCTCGGGTTTGAACTTAAGGAGCACCATCTCCTGAGCTTCCTGCAACCACAAACCGCACAGATACATCCTGGTGTCCTCAAACACTTCAAAATAAAACCAGACTTCTAATGAGTGTGGATCGAACCTCTTTGGGAGTCAGAGAAGTCACCTCCTTGCCGATAGTCTGCAGCGCCACATGGAGCTGGCCCTCCAGGATCAGCTGTTTGTTGTCCTCCACCACATGGGCCTACACACACACACACACACACACACACACACACTTTAAGCCTAAAAACTAGCCATTCAAGCGTCATGGTTCCTCACAGAGAAACCGCTTCAAATATCAAATATGAGCAGAATGATGAATGTGTATCAAGACCCCTGTTTGATCATCAGGAGGGTCTTGGACCAGATACAACGTTGCTCAGGTGTTTCGTTAACATCTCACCAGTGTCTAGAGCTGCACCATTAAGGCCAAAATCCTAATCCTGATGATTGATTTTAGGGACAACATCTGCTTATTACACTTTACATTTAAATCAGTGATTTCAGTGCATCGTTGGGCGGATTCAGTGAGGCGATCTTGATCTGATACGTAGCAGAGCACACATTCTATCATGCTCATTTAATGGTGGCAGCGTGCTTTCATCAAGCAGCCCTACCAGTGTCCTGTCCACACATCACCAGGGTGTCCCCTGCATGTACCTTCCAGATGACGATTATGTTGAGGTCCAGCTCGTTACACTTCTTGACGATGTTGCTGATGTCAGCGGCTTTGTCCTCCTGAATCCTGCTGCTGGAGGACGTCCTGGACGCTGTCCCTCCCCCTCTCTGAGACTCCGGGCTCAGACAGCCCCGGAAGAAGAAATCTCCACAGGGGGTGGAGGAACTGATGATCTGCAGAAAGGGTCACAATACAAAAGACATGACATCACCACAGTGTGCAGGACATTAGTCCATGATCTCCATCATACTGCTGACCCACACACAGAATAAAGCACACGCTGCATTTACTGCCATGTAGTCATGGTTGGATTCATCTAGAATGCCATTACATAGGTTCAGTGTTTCAAAGCCTGGACCTTTCACTTACCTGTTCATTTCCCAGGTTCACGTCTGCAAACGTGTACTCCTCTGCAGCATCCGAGGCAGCTGGAGGCACAACACAGCAGTCAGAGCTCCTTCAAAAGGCCACGTGTGCTGTGGTACATGTAATGTACATTTACATAGGTGACGGGTACCTGGGCGCTGGCATCGTGTGGCTCTGAAGCACAGCTTGGCTCGTTCTCTGCTGCCGAGCTTACAGTCTGGAGGGCAGACAGACAACTTTTCATCGGTCTATTCCATTCCATTCATTTTGAGAAGCCCAAAAACGATCGCAAATGACACATTAGCCTCAGAGGGCTTTACAGTGTGTCCACATGCGACATCCTCCGTCCTGAAACCCTCACATCGGCACAGGAACAACTCCATTAATCAGATTAAAAAAAAAACTCATTTCCAGCCCTTTATTCAAAGACAGAAGTAAAAGGAACGCTGCTTGTACATCCCTCAGCTGTTAAAAATGTTCATTTTGGTTTAAAGGGACATGAGCTGTCCCAACATTCATAAAATATAAAGAAAAATACTAATTTGATTTGCTTGAACGTCAAACTTGGTATTTGGAAGGATTTCTAGTTTTGATGCATTATTTCTGTGAGGGCTTCCACTGGGGCATCTCGGGTAAAGTGCGGTTCACCCCCCCTGGGACGAAGCCCCCTAACCCGCCCTTCACGAGCTCCGTGGTCCAGGTAATTCAAATAGATTCTAGCGCCCCGTAAGGACTCAAAGGGCGCGCCCACCCACCTCTGTCATTGGCCGGGTTGATGCACTTGTGGAGGCACCAGTGTTGACTGCTGCTGGACACCTGGACGATGTGGAACTCACGCACGCCAGCTTCACTCTGAGGAACATCCAGAGCACGTGTGAGCAGCTGTTCTACTGTGCCTACTGCGGACGTGGGGCGCCACTCACTGTATTGACGTTCTCGACATCCACAAAGACCAGCGACCCGCCGGTGCTTTTGTCGTCCAGGCGCTGATGCGGCGGGACGCTGCTGCGGCAGGCCGACGCCTGGACGCTCAGAGAGCGGCTGGCACAGATGAACACCGTGTGGCGCAGCACGCGATGGCTTCGCCACAGAGAGGAGACAGGAAGACACCACACGGATGAGGGGCTGCTGCAGTAAGGGGGCCCAGGTCACAGTGACACAGCAAACCATCTTAAAAGGTCTTTACTGAACTCCTGTGTGTGTCGTCATCCTCAGCCTGCTCTCTTATGTGCATGCCAGTGAAGAGAGTGTCACTGATGCCACTGACCAGCAGGGGGCGACTCCTCAGGTCCCAATCATTGACTGGGTAAAGGAAGTGGAGGTAGTCGTGGTGATGTCTGGACTGATATTTCGAGGCATCACGCTCATCTCTGAAAGGGCCACCATTTACTAAATGAACAGTGCTGTATGGAAGACTTGAAACTAGATTGAGACCATAAACGTTCTCATAGATCTCTATGGAGCAGAGGAGTCGCCCCCTGCTGGTCACTATAAAGAAGTCAATGTTCACGGTTAACAAAGCAACTCCCGTTACTTCAAATGTACCTGATTTTCATCCCTTTCTCGGTGCTCTGATAGTAGAACAGGAAGTTGATCTCGTGGACTCCCTCGTGGTCTGGTCCTCGGAGCCACAGAGGCAGCTGGGTGGACTCGCCTGGTAGCAGCGTGCTGCCATCTATTGGAATCTCCATCACGCCAGACAGCGGACTGAAATCCCCCGCTGACACCAGCATCTCTGACGCCACAGAGCCCGGCTGCCGGGTGGTGGTCTTATAGGCCGAGCAGTTCTCTGCTGAGGCCGGGCTCACGGGTGTGAGGGGGGTCGGGGCCCGGCTGCCAAACGTGAAGAAATCCGGGTGCGTGGATGCCACTCGGAGGCCACACAGAGCGACAGCGCTGACATTACAGAACTCAACGTAGGCCTTCCTGATCTCACCACACAGCAGAGCGGTGGGGAACTGCAGGAAGAAGACCTGACACACACACACACACACACACACTGAATCTATGCTAACAAGGGGACATAAAGCTGCTTGGAACTGCAGGCTGGGATGAGTGTGTCAGCGGTACCTCCATCAGGGGCATGGGTGGAGTTATGATGGGGTCCAGCCGCCGATCCACACCATGTCGAACCAACATCTTGTCCTCTTTGGTCTGGTTCAGTCGTGGGCCCTGGATCTTAAGGTCCTGTCTGCCCCGAACCACCATGAAATCCATGGCCTGCTGGCCTGCAGACCGCAGCACAGACACACAAACGGTGTTTGTCCAATAGAAACAACAACCGCGAGTCAACCAGTGGCTGTAGTAGTGACACCTACCTTCACAGCTGGGAGCCGTCTCTCCACAGGGGGCTGCAGCCAGGTTGTACACCACACCCACAATGCTCAGCTGGCCCGTTCTGTGTGGCAGCAGCTGGAGTCGAGCCTGAGGTCAAAGGTCAGTGTGACGTGTGAGCTGAGCCAAAGAAGGGAACCTTTAAAGGGCCAGGTAGCTCTAGATACTTTATTACCACCACCATACTTTTACTTAGCCTTACCATTTTGGTCTCTTCTGGACACAAAAGAAACTCCAGGATGATCTGTGTGGTGACGACGTTGTCCGTCTGCGTGAGGAGAAACCGTGTGAGAGACCGTGGAGGTGGAGCTTTTATAGCACAGTGGCGGCCGCTCACCCCTTCAGTCAGGTCCTCCTCATTGGTGATGGCTTCTCCTGTCACCTCCTCGGAGGGAGTCACACCTTCTGCTGTGAACTTCCAGAGGAGGGCGAGGTTGGACAGCGCCAGAGGAACCTTCAGAGGGTTCCTGAACATTACCTCCACTATAATTGGTTCTGAAGGAGAAAGAGGGATGAGTACAGAGCGGGGGCCGATAGGGATGCTGCTGAGTCCAAGGAGCACTGACCCTCGGCCACAGCCAGGGGGCAGCGCAGGTTGTCCGTCTGGCTGTTCAAGCAGCACTGGGTGGGCTGGAAGCTTGCTGGGACAACCCCCCTGTTGGCTGCAGCCACAAGCTGCTCCTCCAGGTGGCCCCACATGGCGGCCAGGTCCTGGTCGTACTCCTGGTCCAGGGACACGTGAGTGGCGGCCTGCTTTTCGCCTGCACGCGTCAGGTATTTAGAATAGAAAATGGATAATTATTTGTTCAACATAAGCATATTTCCCTGGTCACACACACATTCATGAGTTACAGCAAACCTTCATTTTATTCTGTTCAGAAAGATAAAATAATCCTTCACAGGATTACAGCAGAAAAGGCTAAAGTGCGATTAAAGATAATAAAAACAGCAGTAATAAAAGAAATCTAATCACAAAAACTCAATGAAATGGTATATACATTTATCTTTATGTGTGAAATATGGAGAGAGGTCAGCACTAGTGATGCTTCTCTCATACAGCGTTTTAGAGCCCTGATGGCTTCATTTACGTTTCCTCCCTCTTTGTTATCGAGCTCATAATAATGTTCCAAATGAGTTTGTTCTGCACCGTTTCTGGTACATAAAGAGAAGAGAAGTTCGTTGTGGTACTTTGATGTTCTGCTGACGGCCAATCATGAGAGCTCATACAGACGGACAGGTGCAGGTGTGATCACAACTCATCTGTGGGTTACCTTGTGCAAGGCGCCGCTCGTGTCCGAAGTAGACCCGTGTGGCTGAGCTGTGGATGCAGGGCAGAGGCAGCTGGGGGAGGCGGTCTTCATCCCCCCCTACAACACTCTATGAAACACACAGGCCAGTGAATGGGATCCAGGGTTCAGTCAAACAGAGGTGGAAGAGCGGAGCCCTGAGGGTTACCTTATAGACGTAGAGGTACTCCCTGAGGAAGGCGCCCTGCTGTGTGGCCGTCTGCCTGCTGTCATTGGTCAGGATCTGTCTGAAGGCTGTCACGGCCTTCTCTGGTTGGCTGAGTGTGAAGGACTGACGACCGATTGTGAAGTGGATGTGGTCCTCTGCCAAGGACCAGCCCCGCTCCTTGTACACCTGCATGGCTTGGCAGTAACAGCGCAGCGCGTGCCTCCTCTACACGAAGGGACAGCAGGGGGGGGGGGGGGGCAGGAAGAGGTGGTGACGAGCGAAAAGGATGTAAAGTTGTGTTATGATGACCGATGGATTTCAGAATTAAAACCGATTAAAGGTGAAACTTTGACCAGATCAGAGGGGAGGGGGGGCTCACCTGTCCGGCTTTGCTGAAACGATGACCAGCCAGGATCATGTGGAAGGCGAACTTGCGCACCATGGGGTTGCGCATGTTAATAAAGCAGTGGGCAGCTTGTTCCAGCAGCAGAGCACTGCGCAGGTCAGAGTCCTGGACAAAGAAGGGAAATGAACCCATTCATCTGCATACATCAGGCCAGGGTTTATAATGAATATAGCAGATCACACGGCCCATCCTCACCTCGCTGGTCATCTTAATGAGGAGCGTTGCAGCCTCGGAGTATTTAGCTTGACTCTTGAGTATCTCAGCACTGAGTAATGCACAGCGCTCAGCCAGCACCATGTTCCTGTGGGGGCAGAACCCATGTTTTAGGTGGGCATCACTCTAGTAGTCTGCTTTGTTCCATTCAACAGTTGGAACATTCTCAGAAGACAGCTGCAAAAAAACCTTTGAGAATCTATTTCCGTTTAGAAACCAGGTGAAGAGACACAATAACGTCCTGTAGAGAACTATTAGAGTGCACAAAGTCACAATAGTGGAAGTGGTCTTCTAGCCATAAATGGATGAACTGAGACACATTGGCTCTTACTTGCAGACGTCTCTGTACGTCTGTATGGCGGTGTCCATGTAGTGGGTGGGGTAAGGTCTGGGAGCTCCAGCCTGTAGAAAGGCCGACACTGCAGCCATCTCCTACAGAGGTCAGGATGAGTGGACAGAAGATGAGGAAAGAACAGAGCAGTCATGTTCTGATAGCTGGGGTGTCTACTGATGAACCTACTGAGCCCGGCTCGGATGACCGAGGAGATCGTTAGATGGCGCCTCGTGGTTTAGATAAAAGATATATGTAGAGACTACCAATCCCCAGGGGGAGCCTCACCAGCGCTCCTGCTGCATACAGCATGGCCTGGTCTGACAGGAAGTCTTTCTTGGCCGTGTGGTAACAGCTGTAGGCCAGCTCGTAGTGCTGGACCAGGAAGCACAGGTCAGCCATCTTCCTGATCTGGAGTTCAGGGGCTTCTGGGGGATACCTGACGAGACGCATTAAACCAGCCATGTATTTAGTGTTCACGGTGGAACGGGGCGGGCATAAACGCGACACACAAAGGGGGTACTCACAGGAGGCCACATGTGCTCTTTGGTTCACTGACACCCTTCTCTGGAACTTTCCCTCCTCCGAACCACTTCTTGGTGGCCGTGAACAGAGAGCGACTCAGACCTTTCCTGGAGACCAGCTGTGGACGGACAGGTAGAGCACATGAAACTGGTGAGGCTAGTTTTGGCGCCGTAGGGTGGGGGGGCTTCAGAGTCTGGCTGGAGGGCTTGGAGCTGCACCTGGTCGTTGAGCTGTCGGATGTTCTTCTCGATGTGTGGCAGCAGGCCTCTGAAGGTGAACTCCTGGATGAACTGCCTGATGTGGTCGTGGTCATTCAGGGTCAGACATGCCCCGTGGCTCCCTGCTGCCCCGACCAGGCTCTCCGGCTCCCTCGCTCCTTTCTTGGGCTCAGGGTGCTCGGCGCAGAGAGCTGTGTCCAGCTGGAGAGGGTGGGGCTCCAGGCTGGTGGGGGCTCCGTCTGGAGGCCAACGGTGTGGAAACAATCGAGACACAGATGAGCTTCACTCCTTGAGTCACAGAGACCCATCAGCCATGAGCAGATCGACCAGAAGATTTCAGACTGCACATGAACGTGTGTGTGTGTGTGTGTGTGTGTGTGTGTGTGTGTGTGTGTGTGTGTGTGTGTGTGTGTGTGTGTGTGTGACTATGAGGCGCTGCAGCCTGTGGTGGAGCTGGGACTAAAGCTCCAGGTCAGGGTTATTCTGCTAATGTGACAGGAAGCTTCATGCGGAGCCGTATAGAAATAGACCATCTTCTCTCTGATGAATGTTTCTGGACAGATGCTAAAAAACGACATGACAAGAAGACCTTTGTCTGTCGTGGGGCTGCTGTCCACTTCTGCTGCACTGGCTTTGTTCTCAACAGGACCACTGTTCACAGCTGCATCTTCCTCTTCCTGCAACAGGGGCAGCACAGGGCACATTATTCCACAGAACACCACAGATGATCAGAACCAGAATCCGTGCAGCACTCACCTGGTTCTGCAGGTTGCTCCTGTGCAGGTACTGACTCCAGGGGTCCGGCATCTGTTCATCATCTTCAGCCGAGAAGCTCCGAGAGTTGACTTTGAGCAGGTAGCAGCCCTGGTGGCCGTACCTCTGTTTCATATCCTCGTACACAGATTCCGCCCTGCAGGGGGAGCCACACAGAGGTCCAGTGCCTTGACAAATACAGCACACACTAGAAGAGGCGGGTGGA
This sequence comes from Pungitius pungitius, assembly GCF_949316345.1. Lineage (NCBI taxonomy): Eukaryota > Metazoa > Chordata > Actinopteri > Perciformes > Gasterosteidae > Pungitius > Pungitius pungitius. The sequence goes on from NC_084906.1 coordinate 157,900, forward strand.
AGTCAGTCAGTACCTCTGCTCGCCGCCCTCGCCCATGTCGTGCAGCAGGACGTAGTACTTGAGCGTGTTGGGGATGAACCACTTGGGGTTGGTGTAATCTCCGCTGTGTTGGATCCTGTGCTGCTCCTGGGAGAGCTTGAGGAACTGCTCCACAGGGACGGTCTCAGTGGAGGACACCACCAGCAGGCCTGTGAGGACCAGAGCGTCAAGGACCTACAACCTGGTAGAGCAAGCAGGAGGCTCCACTCCACCCGAGACCAGTGCTACTACACGTCTCCAAACAGGGCTTCATGTTGAGATCTTTACTTTCCATAAAACAACATCAATGTGTTTGGAAACAAACTTTTAGAGTTTGCTTAGAATTTTCTCTTTAGAAAAGCAACTTGTTTGGGAAAAGGTGATGCAACATTTGAAGCACCATTAGCCTTTATGACATGTTACAGAGACATATGTAAGGCTTTTTAGGTCAAGCTAACGGTTGGTTCCACTTTCTCTGAGACCAGGTACTTGAGACTAGTCCTGCTGGAGGGGATGGAACCTGTGACCCCCGAGGAACAGCAGAAGGATACACGCCAGGTAGTGGTTGAGGAACTCGTGTTCGGAGGCGGCCATCGACTGCAGGAAGTTCTCCCTGTAGGCTTCAAACCAGGGCGTGGTCGCTGGGAACAGAGACAGAATGAGGAGCAGTCCACGCCTCACCATGACGCCGCGGCTGGGTGGGTGTGGCGCTCTGCTGCCAGCTGGGTCTCACGCACACTGCAGATTGTCCATCAAGCAGGTGAAACAAGTTGGACAACTACTTGCTGCTCACACCTCTCCAGCATTAGCAGTGTGGCACAGCGTGACTCAACACCTACATGAAATCGGGTGGCGGTTGCTGCAGCAGATTGACATGGGAAGGTGTAGCAGACCCAGATGATGGATGGCTTTTAAGATGCATGAACATACGAGGGTACAACCAAGCACTCTCCTTTAATGACAGTAAACAGTGTCACCAGGAAGCCCTACTTGCTATGGCATCAACAGGTTAAGGCAGGTATCAAAAGTCACACAACAGAAACACTAGCACCCGTTGATAATTCTATAGAGATGAATCGTTCTGTTCCTCTCCAGCCACCACAGGAAACAAAGCGCTGAGAGACAGCCAGAGGACACTAGGAGGAGGACTAGTGATACCTGTGTAGTGCTTGGAGGTGCTGACTTCAGACAGGGTTTGTCTCCAGGCACTGTACCACGGGACGCTAGCTTTAACCGAGTGATCTGATAGGTGGAAGCAGACCGCCAGGGCTAGTGTTAGCAACAAGGTGTCTGTATTCAACAAGAGCAGTTACAGGTGATCAAGGAACAACAGTCGCATCGTTACACTCTTCCTAACGTCATTGTGTCACTTGAATGGCCAATCGCATCGTAGCGTTGGTTCGCTCCAACGAGGCTCATCAATGGATTCAGTGGGTCCCTGAGCAGTCCAACATGGACCCTTCTGTCTACTTCTCACTCAAAATGCTCTGCTTTGTTACTTATTCAGAGTTAGCTTAGCCAAGGCTAACAAATGAACATGTTTGAACCAGAGAACAAACTGAGGGTTTAAAAAAGCAAGCATCCACCAGCACTAGGGATGGGTTTCTGATACTGGTGCTAAAACAATACTTAAGGGGTTTGTTTTAATTCTTTTCTTCAAATGGAACAATATATTAACTGTTTAAACAATAGCGTAAATCAAAATTATAAACACTTGGCTTCAATAATATATGAACTGTTTACAGTATAATTACAGTCTTTCCCCTCTAATCTATTGGTTCATTACAATTCATGCTCACTGTGCAGGAACTAAAGATACCTAATATATATCTAAAGGCATTGATGCTCTTTATTTGTTTCGATCCACACCATGACCACAGGAGGTGCAACACAGAAGAGCTGCATGAGGGACGAGAGCATATCATGACAGAATTTCTATGTTCAGTTAACACTTTGCTGTGTAAAATAAGGACAAAACAGGAAGAATCAAACGCTCTCCTGACATGGACTCGGATGAAGTCACCCAGTCACTAAACACTCGGTTTACAGCTTGTGGGAGGAGTGCCTTAAATGAAATGAAATAGAAAGTGGCTAGCTATTGTAGCTACACAAGCAGTAGGCTGTTGATACGCGCTGCCAGGGCGGAGGCATCAGGGTGTGTAAAAAGGTTTCCTCTCAGCCACTGAAAGGAAACACCGAAATCTGCGCTGTGTCTGGGTCCGGTAGGTCTGGGTCCTGTAGGAACCATCCGGATTGGGACATGAAATCATGTGACATCTGTCCTTTAAATGCAGGGCTACCAGCTCAAGAGGAAGAAGAGTGCTGCAGAACAAGCCTGAGGACTTAGTGGCAAGGGAACTGTGCACGTGGAGAGTTTTGTATTATTGTTCTGTGTTAAAGCAAAAAAACACAATAACGTATTATTAATAGTACGGATACTAATGATGATAACATCTGGAACTCCTTGGACACCCTCCTCCTGTCTTTGTATGCGGGGGGGACCAGAAAGGGTGAGCTTTTACATAAAGACAGGTCAACTGATAGCTCCATCCACCTTAACGATGTCCAGTATCAGTAGAACCAACCCTGGAATCAGTAGAGGAGCTTCTCCTGAAGTAGAAGATTATTCAAGTACACACTCCAATAACTAAACACAATCCCTGTTTTGACATGATGTTGGTCCATTTAGAACCAGAACCACCAGAGCTCTGCTTTGTGCTTGCAGTGATGAAGAGAATGCATCCTTTAGTAGGATTGACCCAAACGGTCCCTTTTTGTGCGTTAGGGTGGGTCCAATGACATCACACACACGTTCAAAGAGGTGGCGAGCCACCATTGGTGGGCTACCAACATGTAGTCGGCTGAGTCACAGGAAGACTCTGACCCAGTCTGTACACTGTATGTTTCACCTTTCTAACAATCCTGGAAGGTTTGGAATGCAGTTCTTACCACTGAAGTTGAGGTCGTAGTCCCCGGCCGTGATGACGTTGGTCGCCGCCCCCTCTTGGGGCTGGCACAATGACACCACCTCATTGAGCAGGCGGCGCTGGGCAGCAGACGCCGCGTTTGGACTTGTCACCACATTGTTGACACAAATGCGCAGGTTTTTCACAACCTGCACCTGGTTATTGGGGTCCCGGATGTGACCTAGAGAAGCAGACAACAACACAATGTGTTAGCTGTGTGCACATGGCTAGAAATCAAAGTAATTGTTATAGAAACAAACAACAACCCATCTGTCCAAAAATAAGACCATAGGCTCCTCTTAGCCATAGCTACATGACATCACATGTCATTTAGCTGACTCGGTCATCCAAAGCAACTTGCAGTAAGTGCATCAAACGTAAGCCGATTTACACCTGGCTATAGATAAGAGCCATTATAAGTACAATTTAAGTGCTAAAAAATGTTTAGTCGAGGTATAGTCTGAAGAGGTGTGTCTTTAGTTCGTGACAGCATGCTGCTAACATCGGCTAACCAAGATGTGATGTAGCCATGGAGATACGTTACCTTTGAACGGCTAAGGTTCAGTTTGCTCAACTCCTATTGGAGCGCAGCGCCAAAGGGGCGGAGCCAAGGAATGACTCCTTTGATGTGATAACAGAGCTCGTTTTGGGAATCGTTTAGTCTTTAACCGGTTTCATTTTCATCACAGATCTGAAATGGTCTACATGGTATTTTAACCTGTCGTCCTGCCAAACGGAACAACACAATCTGACACGTATTGTGAAGTGGGAGGATTGACCCGAGTGTTGACGTGGGGATGTGACGCCACGGCCCATATCACATGTTGTCATGTTAGATCATGCTATATCATGTTATCATGTGCACGGCTCTGTGGAGGTAGCCGTCACGAGTTGGAGCCTTTTAGCCGATTACCGTACCGCAACCCTGGAGCTGTTAAAAGACCGAACGGTTGGCGCGTTGGTCCGGTGTCAGTCTGGACCTCCCCTCCGGTCCGAGCACACAGCCAGTCTGCTAGCTTCGGTTAGCCCGCAGCGAGCTCCACAGGCTACAGGGGCCAACTGTCTCACCAACGCCCCGTCCTGAGGCCCGGGGGCCGGGGATATAGGAGCTTACCTTCGGACGTCAGTCTGCAGAAAGGCCGCAGCAGCTCAGCGAAATTCAGGTTGTTCTTGCGAGTCACTCTCTCCGCTTCCTCACTACATAAGACGGCCACCATCGGAACAAACGAGTCCTGGACCAACTCCTGCACGGACTGCACGCATTGGGCCATGTCGGACCGGTGTCCACCGCAGCTTGCACACCGAACCGAGTCAACTGTCCTGTAGACGCAGACCGCCGACTATATCATCTCGCCACTTGCGATCCTGCTCTAGTCGCAGACGGCAGCCATGTTGAATCGGCCAGCAGACTTCCTGTGTGGCGCTGAGACGATCACGTGATTCCTGACCCCACTTCCTCTTCGTCTCACGGGACAGATGTGCGCCCATATATCCACCAGAGGTGTCAAAAGTATTCACAATCATTACTCACTATTGATACTAGGTTTTGAAAATACTTTTGTATTTGGGTGATCAATAAAGTTAGAAACAACATGACTCATTTAACGTTACATGGACTCTGCATGAGGAGGAGGAGGCGCGTTCATGTGACTAAATACCACCTGACATCAACTTGTACCGCGACCACCGACCTGCCTCCTGAAGAAGATCCTTCCCCACTTTACGCACCCAGCGTCACTCTGATTTGCGTCATAAACCAATAAGGAGTCTGGATGGTAAATGTTTACGCTTCTCATCCAACCACAATCAAATCCACGCAATCCCCACGGCGCGATTTATCCGGGTAGTTTTTTTGTGTGTTTTTGGACGACAGCAAGGCGGAAAACCTTCCGAAATTAAATAGCAGTAACGAGGCGATTTTTGAAATGTAAGAAGTAGAAAGTACAGATATTTGCGCGAAAATGTAAGGAGTAGAAGTAAAAAGACGTCTGAAAATAAAATACTCAAGTAAAGTATAGATACCCAAAATTTCTACTTAAGTACAGTACCGAAGTATTTGTACTTCGTTACTTGACACCTCTGATATCCACTCACGCAAGACTCATTTCGAAGGGAGTACTAGTATCACGATAAGGGTGATGGTCTTTACTTCTGAAGAGAGTTTGTCCCTTTCTCAATATGCGTTCTTGTGTGGACTTTTGTTCAATTCTAAAGTCCGCATCTGGCCGAGAACGGTCATAATACCCGGATGTGACTCGCCCCGCACATTTTACCCAGAATGCTCGTCTGTTCTGCCAAATATCCCAGAATGCATTTCACCTCAGCAACAGGCAACAAACTCTGAATCTCAAAGTGTATAAATACTACTTTATTACGTAACGGAATGTAATTTTAGAACTTTTTCAGACGGGAAGTTAGATGTTAAAGAAACATTTCTGCGGTTGGTTTGTCATCATTCAGCCTTCGTAACATTTAGCTCCGTGGATGGAGATGTGAGGTGTAGTGAACGGACCGTCTGACCCTCCAGCACCGGGCGGTCAGCTCATCTCAGCCCGGAAAGTGCAGCCTGTTTTCGGCGAGTCTTCTGTGAAATGCTGCACTTGTTTTCACGGCTCCGTAGCGGTTATACATGAGATGTAACTTTATGTCGCGCGAGCCAAGTAAGAACTAGACTGGAGACTTTAATCAAAGCAATATGACAATGTTTATTTGTGACAGGAGTATTCTGTCCTGCAGTCATACATACATATATTGTATATTTCTCTGTATGATATTTAATGTCTGGTCAGCTGCTTGTATATGCTTGAAAATGTTTCTATTTATTTCATTGTTTGAAAATGTAAATATAACTGTAGCACCATTGATCCCTGCATCATAGATATTAAATACTTTGTTAATCACTAATGATCATGTCATCTATCTTACGGTATGTAGCCTCATTGATCACTCTATCATAGATATTAAATACTATGAGGTTAATCACTATCAATGTAGAGACACAGAAGAGGTTCATCACCAATGTAATGAATAGTGATGTTTGTGCATTTAACTGTACGATGACACCACACTTATGATCAGCCTCTTGATGTTTGAGTAACAAGACAAACGGTACGTGTGTGTGGAATGTGTTACTATCCAGTAAAAGTTTTACTCTGTAATTGTTGTTACTTTATGAAACCATTATAAAGCTAATGCAGTGTGATGGAATACAACAGCCCTGAATTAAATGTTTACCTCAGTAATGCATCTTCCATCCAATATGAATACAGATTAGATCTAAACCTGTCAGTGTAACCTAGTAAAGTTCAGCAGCACCACAAACTACAGCTGCTTCATCTGCTTTAAAAAGATGTTCCACTGTATAACAACTCTGATCCCATCCATTGAGATATATATATATATGCTTCTGGATGGTGGACCCACAGAGTTGGATCACTGCATTAGTGTAACTGCTGGCCTTAACAACCTTTTTGTTCCAGTCCATGTTGATACGGTGTCTCCACTGAAGGCTGAACCAACCACAAGAAGGACGTTTCATGTTGTCTAGGCCTTTATTACGACATCAGTGGCACTGTAGGAACATAATATACAGTCACTACTATCTGGCATTATGGTATTGTCCAGTCAGATGGTCCACCATCCAGAAGCAGAGCAGTTGTACAAAGGCCAGGTCACAGGCAGCTTACGCATGAACACACCTGGGATCATTTGATGTTGCGGAAAATGCGGCGAGCGTGGTTGGTTTTTATGGCAGCCAGAGCCCCCTCCAGGGTGGAGATGAGGTGCAGGAGGGTGCCGGGGTCCGTCTGGAGAACCCTTCTGCTGAGCTCCCCGGGGCTGTCACTACCTCCCGTGAGGAGCAGGCGCATCGTCAGCACGGGGATGACCTGCTGGCGGATTGCACGACTCGCCAGCTGCCAGGGACACATGTGGGAGAACGGGTCAGATGCTGAAGGCAACCCACTTCACCAGAAACGAGGCAGCATGGAACGCCACAGTACCTTGGCTGGTGGAAAGGTGTTCAGTAATTAAACACCAATTCATTGACAAACCCAATAACAAACAAAAAGATGGCCGAGTATAATGTGTTGGCATCATGGCGACTGTGGGTGTGACTACAGTGTGTGAATGTTAGTTACTGATGGGCAGGTGCCACTGTGTATAGTAGGTCCTGTCATCAGTGTATGAATGAGTGAGTGATGTCATCTAGTGTTAAAGCGCTGTACAAGTCCATTTCCCATTTATCATAATATGACCTACATGTTCCAATTGAAATCCAAAGCAGACGATGACGGCGCTCTGAAGGAAACACACACCCACCTGTACATCCAGCCTCCACTCCAGGTTGTGGTAGGCGGGCAGGTTGGACGGCAGCTCACTCAGAATGCTGCGGATTTCACTGTGGTTCTGCAGGTACAGCTGCAACACAAACCCTCACACACTGAGCTGCACAGCTGGACTCTCATCACCATCATCTCACATCCAACAAGAGCTACCTGTAGGAGGATCTGGTTGAGCTCTTCACCAAAGCCCAGAACCAACACCGAGTCCAGGAAATCCACCTTAGAGATCTACACACACACACACACGTCTTAATATGTCACTGTGGTGGCAAACAGACATTGAGTCCCGGTTGAATAGCGTTGGCATTAGCTAGCATGGTGTAGATTGGGAGTCCGTTTCACACAGAGGGGTCCAGGCGCTGTCCCCATCAGGGGACACATAGTAAAAGCAAGAAGCGCCCAACACACACCTGTAACCCTGTTGTGTTGACAGATACAAGTGTGTGTTAGTCACCATGTGTTTGGAGCTCTCTGTCATCAGATACATCAGGCCTTCCACTCCATGCTGCACCGTCTCCACGGGAACGCACAGCTTCCCTGCAAGCAGTGGTCATTTCACACTGAGGTCACGGCAGGTCTGCTGTGGTCCTCACTCGCATCACTTAGCAGAAACAGTCATTGGCCGCTTTAAACTAATGATATTGAACAGATTGTCTGTGACTTCATGAATGTTAGAAATTTATGTTTCTATGCATATGTGTCACATTTCAATGTTTTGGATCAAATAAAGTCAATACAAAAGGCAGTTTTTAAATGATGAGGGAACAAAGATGAACTGAACCTGACCTGGACAGATCCTATCCGTGCGCTCTACATAAGGGTCAGAGCAGACTGAGGTCCTTTGGTGTGCAGGGAGCACTCCTAAAGACCTTCTCGGACTCATCTTCTACAGAGTGGTCTGCTGGGGCAGCCAACGGAACACACTCCACAAGAAGGCCAGCAGCGTGCTACGGTGTCCACTGGACACGCAGGTAGTGGGTGACAGGAGGACGATGACTAAGCTCATCCCTGATGAGCATCTTAGCTTAAAGCAATTCAAACCCAAATAAGAAATCCCCCCCTTGATGAATTTCACTAGCCACACTGTTAAATCAATAAATCCCTGAAAAAGAACCTGTCTGACAAAGTGCAGTAGGCCAAAGATCCCAAAAGTAACGCATCATGTCGTGATCTAAAGAAATTAGAGACGAGAAACAAAGTAATTGACATAGATCAGTCTGCAAAGTGCTATAAAGCCATTTCTAAGGCTTTGGAACTCCAGAGAACCAGAGAGAGGAACCGCGGTGAACCTTCCCAGGAGGGGCCGGCCCACTAAAGTTAGAGTGAGTAAGAACTGTAGGCCTCACTGGCCTCAGGTAAGGCCGGAGGTCACGGCTCAACAACAAGAAGGACGCTGGGCCAACATGGCCTCCATGGGAGAACGCTGACCAAGAAGAACCAACAGTTACACATGGTGGGTGGAGTGTGATGGTCAGGGACTGCTTTGCAGCTTCAGGACTTGGACTACTTGCCGTTATTGATGGAACCATAACTTCTGCTCTCTACATGTGGCTGATTCCAACAATGCTGCAAAGAAGGTGGGTCAGGATGCCTCCACAGCCTCATGGCCGCTTATCACAAACGCTTGATGGCAGTTGTTGCCGCCAAGGGGATCAAAACCAGGCTAGGATTCCCTTAATAAATTAAATCATTTAAAAAATGTATTTTGTATTTTGGGCAAGCTTTCAATCATCAGAAACATTTAAGTGTGACAAATATGCAAAAAGGGTCCACCAGAGGCCACAGTGCTCAATAGAGAGCAGCATGATACGTGCGTGTCTTACTGGCTGCTCCTTCGTAGATCTTGGGGCTGCTTCCTCTCCTTAAAAACTCCAGCGCTATGCGACCGAACTCCCCGACCACTGAGGAGAAAACACACGCCTCATACTCAGGATCAGACCCGTCATCTTGTGGTGGAGGGGCCCTTCTCTCTGAAGACCAGCCGTTTGTCACATATTGTCACACAAGTGTGCATGTTTTGGGGGCAGTGTGTGCAGGAAGCAAGTAATATGCTCTACATTCAAACTTTTAGTGCACCTATATGCTGACATTTACGGTATTAAACATGTGACCTGAATAAAAGCTATTTAATGATTGAATTTATTGTACATCTTTTACATTGTTGATTCTGTACAAATGACATCCATGTCAGTCTGTCCATCCCAGGAGAGGGACCCTCCTCTGACCTTCTCACTAAGGTTTCTTCCCTTTTTCCCCATTGAAAGGTTTTTTCATATTTTGGGGAGTTTTTCCTGTGCCCATGTGAACGTTTGGGGACAGAGGATGTTGCATGTGTACAGACTGTAAAGCCCTCTGAGGCTAATTTGTGATTTTGGGCTCTACAAAATAAAATGAATTGAATTAAAAGTCCTACATTTACAGGTTCAAAAAGTCTACATACATACATACATATATATTCAAGACATCTTTACTGTAGTAATTGAGATCTTACAAAATAAATGTTCAACATTTGTACAATCCAAAGGCTCATTTAGGAATATTACAGGTGTGATGAATGTTACTTTTCTGTACAATGGCGAATGTATTGTGTGACTTTTATTACTAGACCTTTACAGATATTTAAATGTATTTACTATTTACTACACTAATTTAGAGATTCTGAACATCTATGAGTTACACAAGTCAGTTTAGGAATTAAATTACTTATTTTTTGGAGAAATCTTTTAATTTGTACAGTACAAATATTTAATTATACGTATGATAGTCAGAGGCCCTGAACACACACACACTGCAGTCAGTGTTTAAAGTTTAATACCGTAAATGTTGGCATACAGGTGCACTGAAAGCCGCAGTACTCACGGAGTGCGAGGTGTACTGATAATGGCGGACGACGGCAGCACCGCCGTCAGCCTACAACCATTCAACTGCTAAGCAGCCAACGTGATGTCCTGGTACTGATCCGACACCAGTCACTGACCTGCGGAGTCAACTCTCGGCAGGAAGGAGAGGTGTTCTTTATGTTCTTCAGACAAAACCAGCAGCATCCTGGACGACGGCCATCAACCCGGAAACCACTTGGCCAAAGTCCGCCTGACTCGGCCTGTAATTGGCTCGCCCGGGAAAGCCAACCCAATCCAACAGAAGAAAGTAGCAACCACGAGCCAATCAGAGGCGGAGTAGGGCGGGTCGTCGTCGGCTTCCTTCTTGGTTGGTTTTCATTCACGTCCCTCCATGTCGGAGCTTGGGCTTTAGATGTCGCCTGGAGGAGAGTTTATAGACCAAACTAAAGTGTAAAGACGGGGAACTACACTCACCGGCCACTTTATTAGGTACCCCATGCTAGTAACGGGTTGGACCCCCTTTTGCCTTCAGAACTGCCTCAATTCTTCGTGGCATAGATTCAACAAGGTGCTGGAAGCATTCCTCAGGGAGTTTGGTCCATATTGACATGATGGCATCACACAGTTGCCGCAGATTTGTCGGCTGCACATCCATGATGCGAATCTCCCGTTCCACCACATCCCAAAGATGCTCTATTGGATTGAGATCTGGTGATTGTGGAGGCCATTTGAGTACAGCGAACTCATTGTCATGTTCAAGAAACCAGTCTGAGATGATTCCAGCTTTATGACATGGCGCATTATCCTGCTGAAAGTAGCCATCAGAAGTTGGGTACATTGTGGTCATAAAGGGATGGACATGGTCAGCAACAATACTCAGGTAGGCTGTGGCGTTGCAACGATGCTCAATTGGTACCAAGGGGCCCAAAGAGTGCCAAGAAAATATTCCCCACACCATGACACCACCACCACCAGCCTGAACCGTTGATACAAGGCAGGATGGATCCATGCTTTCATGTTGTAGACGCCAAATTCTGACCCTACCATCCGAATGTTGCAGCAGAAATCGAGACTCATCAGACCAGGCAACGTTTTTCCAATCTTCTATTGTCCAATTTCGATGAGCTTGTGCAAATTGTAGCCTCAGTTTCCTGTTCTTAGCTGAAAGGAGTGGCACCCGGTGTGGTCTTCTGCTGCTGTAGCCCATCTGCCTCAAAGTTGGACGTACTGTGCGTTCAGAGATGCTCTTATGCCCACCGTGGTTGTAACGGGTGGTTATTTGAGTCACTGTTGCCCTTCTATCAGCTCGAACCAGTCTGGCCATTCTCCTCTGACCTCTGGCATCAACAAGGCATTTCCGCCCACAGAACTGCCGCTCACTGGATGTTTTTTCTTTTTCGGACCATTCTCTGTAAACCCTAGAGATGGTTGTGCGTGAAAATCCCAGTAGATTAGCAGTTTCTGAAATACTCAGACCAGCCCTTCTGGCACCAACAATCATGCCACGTTCAAAGTCACTCAAATCACCTTTCTTCCCCATACTGATGCTCGGTTTGAACTGCAGGAGATTGTCTTGACAATGTCTACATGCCTAAATGCACTGAGTTGCCGCCATGTGATTGGCTGCTTAGAAATTAAGTGTTAACGAGCAGTTGGACAGGTGTACCTAATAAAGTGGCCGGTGAGTGTATATCACATGAACGGGGCGTTGGTGGCGCATGGAGTAGTGTGATGCACTGGGAACCGCAAGGTTGGCGGGTCGAATCCCAGCTGCCCCATATGTCATGTCGAAGTGTCCCTGAGCAAGACACCTGACCCCCAATTGCCCCTCAGGCAGAATGTAACACGTGTTAAGAGCAGGGTTCGAAATGAGGAGGGTCTGGGGGGGGTCCCGGAACCCCCTAGAGGAATTTATTTTTAGATTTTGGGGGGTCCCCGACAAATATTTTTAACATTAAAAATGATAGGTCTTTAGTGACGTTTTATATTCATAACAATAAGTAATTCATTTCCAAGCGCGATTGGGCAGTTAATAGCATCACAGACTATTGTTGTGGTCTATGACGCAGACACGTAGGTTATTGTTGAACGAAGCCTCACAAAGAGTAAAATCCCTCATGAAATAAGGCATGTTCATTTGACTGCTGTCTCATCTTCGGTGAAAGCAAGATATGCAATATGTACCCATTTCATTATTTAAAAACTAGGCGGGGTGGCTGGACAGGATAAGGCTGGGGACCTCTGCACTAGTTAAAATGTTAAGGATGTAAAGGGAAAGCACAAGGTAAGCATGTTTGTGTAGTAATAACTCATGACACCAACTTTGTATATGTAAAACATTTATTGTGTACAAAAAGTAGTTAATCATCAACAGAAACATCAAAGTAACATCTATAATGTAGAACTGGTCCGAGCGGTCATGGGACAGCCCCTCCAGGGACACCAGCTGGTTCTATTTGGATTGCAGTTTAAAAACACCATTAAAGTGTGCTATTGTTTGAAGAGTGAACGGAAGACTCCTGCATACTAACATGCAACCACGAGCCCCCATGTAGACCAAAGGAAGCGGTGAGTATCGAGATCGAAAAGTCAGACCAGTTGTGATGAAAAGGTCATTTGAATCCACTGAATATACTTGAATTATTGTGCACATTACCTGGAGGGACTGAATCATCATTACACCACCCAATCAGATCAGAGTTACCTCAGAGTCAGTCATTACACTGCAGCAGTAGTGTTCTGTATCTTAAAAAGGTAAATCCCAAACACTAATATAAGAAATGAAGTATACTGTGTAAAAAGTGATTACATAGATGAGCACTCTATAAAAAAATAACTAGCAATGTAAAGCACGGCATACACACATTAGAAAATCAAATGGCACACATGGCTGGCATGTTCCGCTCTGCAGGTGAGAACAACCCATCGGTCACAGCAGGACTTCAGCTAGACCTACACTAGTTTGACCCCAGTGTGGCAGGGTTCACCTGCTCATTAGGCCCTGCAGCTTCTCATCCTCGCTCTCTTAAAGAGGAATGACACCAGGACCGACTCGGCAGATGGGCGCCCCGCCTCCCAGCGCTCTCTGCAGAAGCCAGGAAGAGCGGCGGCTCATGTCAGGACCAGGTGTCAAAGGTCTGGATGCCAGCTAAGATGGTCAAAGCTCTTCATACTCATCGTACAGCCTACACATTTTAAAAAGCAGTTGTCCACATCACTGCAGTATTTAAAAGTTCCCCCCCGATGTCCAGCAATGCAGGAGACTGAAAAGCTGTGAGAGACTTTAGGGATTTCACAATTGTCCTCTCTACAGAAGACGCAAAAAGAACTCAGAAGGGACCACACTAAAAGAAGAAGTTATAGGGAAAGACTTGAAGAGGTTCTCAGAGGTCGAATAAAAAGTGGTACGTTGTTAGGATGTGAAGCGCATGAATGGCAGACAGCCCGGTAGGACTCACTGACACCACGCATCATGATTGGGATCCAGACGTTGGCACAGTGTTCACACTGACCACAGCAGGAGTCCAGCTGTCCAACATTACTATAGTACACTGCCCTGAACAGTAAGAAAACAGGTGGGGAAATGTGGGAGGCTCCAGAGGAAAACAAACAAACAGAGTATGCAGAGCGGGGAAGGGAAGGCTTCACATGATGGCACACTCTCTGGAGGACACCTTCCCCTGTAGAGGAACACAAAGCGTTACATCAATGCATGGCGACGTGACGGAGCACAACCTCCTTCCCTCAGCCAGGACCCCGCATGGTTCTTCCAGCCCACAATGACCCACAACATTAAGGCCAAGGACCCTTCTGTGCCTCAAAGCGTGAGGACGTGTCAAATACTCTCTTCCACACTACTTACTTCAATGTTCAATGACAAACTGAAACCAAATTCTATGACGGAAATGGAACTCACTGTCCGTGCCTCCTCCTCTTCCTCCTCCTCCTCATCATTTTCTCCGTTCTCGACGTCCACCTGAGTCTTAGTGACACTCCTCGTGGCCACCTCCTGCAGGACAGGCAGTCAGACCACATGACTCCAACACAAGCAGCCGATTGGCTGCCACCCATGTCCAGAATGTGGAACCTTTACCTCGCCATCAGCGTTGACCAAAGTGGTCACCATGTTGTTTCCGGTACCCCAGGAGGTCTGGCTCTTCCACAGCAGGTCAGATGGTGGACCGTGGGCCACACCAGCATCAGCAGACCACACCTGCACACAGAAATAACATGAACCTAATCTCTCCCTCTGAAACACCAATCAGCTGCTTAGCTTGGATCTCACTAAGCTCATCAGCTCAGGAGACTAAGCTGAGGCCGTAGAATCAGTGGAAGCCCCGATACACATCAATCATATTTAAATAAGGCTGGGGTGTCAATAGCATATAGCAATAGTCATACATGGAAATCCTAAACTCATCGAGTTCCTCATTGAATGACAAAATGCTCTTTATTGAGAGTTTACAGAGTTATTAGTTTATTAAATTAGCAAAAAGCCTGCTCAGTGGTTCTACATTGAGGTGTGGAGACCCCCAAACATGAAGAGTAAGAACTTGTCCTCTGTGTATCTCTCACCGTGACAGCCTGTCCAGCCTTGAGGACAAACTTTGGGGAGAACTTGTATACGACCTCGTCCCCGTCGTTGACGCGTCTCTTCAGCCTCCAGTTTCCCAGCGGCTGGTCCTACGACACAGAGAAGGTCAGCATGGAGAGCTTTGCTCTGCCAGCCAGGATCCGCCTCCTCTTTCCTAGCAGAATGCCTGTTTACTCACCTGAGCCGTGTCATTGGTCAGTGTGACTGCGTTTCCGTCCATGTCAGTAGGCGATATGGTGACTGCTCCGCTGGCTGAGGCTTCTTCTGAGACCAGCAGCTGCCCCTCTCCTCTTGCATTCTCGGCCACACCTTTAGCTTCAGCCTCCACCCTCTTCCTCTTGGAGGAGCGGGAGGAGGAAGATCCCGTTAGCCTGGAAACGGTGACCCGAGCAGATGGGCTGGGGAACAGCTTCAGTCTGAAAGAGGCAACCACCGCCGGGCTCATCAGAAAGCACCAAACAGCCACACAATGGCTGCATGTAGTGGGAAACCAAGAGGAAACCCTGCCAGTGTGTGGGGGTGCTACCTGTGCTCCTCTCCCTCCAGCAGCTTCCTGTATGCGTTGATCTCCATGTCCAGAGCCAGCTTCACGTCCAACAGCTCCTGGTATTCACTGAGCTGAGCGTTCATCCGCTCTCTCAGTTCACTCATCTCCAGCTCCTTTCCTTCCATGGCACGGCGGCTCTTGTCTCGCTCTGCTGACAGAATCTCCTCCAGCTCTCTGATGCGATCCTCAGAGGCAGCCGCCTGACAACATACGAGCGACCCACTAGCATGAGCCCTCCGCCATCAAGCCAACACACCTCCTGCAGCGCAATAACACAAGGAGCGGAGAGTGTACCTGCTTCTGCAGGGCGCTGAGTTGATAGCCCAGGCTCTCTATTCTCATACGGGACTCCAGCACCTCCTCCCTGGCCGAGCCCATGGCCTTGTCATTGATCTCAGAGGACACTTTGGCGTTGTCCAACTGGAGTGGCAGAGAGAGAGAGAGTGAGTGATGCAGAGGTGCAGCTCTGAACAGAAACTAGCGGCGGGTCTCTCACCTTGGCCTGGAAGGTCTGCTCCAGTTCCTCCTTGTACACAGAGACCTGCTCGTCATGTTGCCTCCTCAGGTCCTGGTGGGATCACACCAACATGATTGGTACCAACGATCTAGTAAAAGCGCCTGCTTAATTGTTCCAGTAACACAATGACGTCGTCAGCCACAAAGCTGCTTAGCACACTGAATTAAATTGGTTTATAGAAAATTTTAAGGTTTTAAAGGACACAAAATATTGGAATTTGGAGCTTTGTCTTTGCTGACGTTGTTGTGTGTTCAAGGACACATCAACATCATGAGTACATTCAATATCACGGATATGACGAGCATACCTGCAAACATGTTGCTTTTTGGCAAAATGTGCAGTTATCTTAAGAGTTCTTATTGTGGGGGTGGGGACGCTAGAGTGAGACAAGGAGAAAAGGGGATGTGATCTTTGTGAGGACCAGCGCCTCCCTCTCTCTTCACTGTCCAGTCCCTTAGCGAGTCTCACAGAGGAGACCACACTTCTCCACTGAAAGAACCCGTTTCACCCCTTGGGAGTTCATGTGTTCATGGCCACATACCTGTAAAGCAGAGGCCAGTTTGAACTCGTAGTCGTGTCTGACGCCAGAGTCCACCTCCACGACCCTGTGCTCCTGTCGGCGGCGAGACTCTCGCACCTCCTGAACACAGAGAAGACGAGCAGAGAGCCTGTGACACACTGACAACAACCTGTCATTGGTTCTTTTCTCTAAACAGGAATAATAGAATCAACAATGTTCTAACTATTGACCAGTGACTCATCCATTTCTGTAAGAATAATAGTGAACAAAGGAAACCACTGTTTCCACAACGGGGCCTACACACGCTTACCTCCTCGAACATGCCCTTCCTGAACTCCAGATCTTCACTCAGTGATTGACAGCGGTTCTCCAAGTCCACGCGCATTAGTGTCTCCGCCTCCAGCTGGCGCTTGGCAACAGCATGGCTGTCCTCTGCCTATAAGCAACATCAGCACATGGACACTAACCACATTTGAACAGGCTCATTCAAATCTACTGCAAACAGGGTTCATGCACGTTTTGACCAATGGCTATAGAGTCGTCACGATACCAAAACTATACCTGCCAAAATACTACGATACCTGATACCACAAATAAGATACTGGAATATTCATCTATGATGGTAATAAATAAAACCTCTGTAAGGTTCCCTTTTTTAGCAGCTTGTTGCTTCCCAGCTTTTTGAAGGGAATTTATAACATTAGTATTTGAATGAAAACGACATGGGAAAATCATAGCATTGATTATAAATGGCTATGTAGGCCTTTCTGACTATATGACTACAGTTATTTCCATGAGTATGAGTTATATCATTTTACAAATGTGTGTTTGAGGTGGAAATAAAAACTAAAGCTATGTGGGTTGGGTACATAATTAAAGGGCAATTTCTCCCCTTTATTGAAAAACGACAATGAAAATTGCATCTAGTGTGTATTATTTTGTACAATGTTGTGACCTCATTATCACACGAGTGAAACTGTAGGTCATTTTGCATGTTTATATTTCTGCTGACTATTCAGTAACTTATTTGCTGTCTTGCTTTGTCTTGTGTTGCACTTGATGTTTGACTGTTAGGAAAGTTGTTGTCAAACCAACAAACACAGCTACAGGCTGCATCTCTCACGGTTTCTCTGTGTGACTCACATGCTTTTGCATGTTTTCACACGCCACACATCACACAAATATTTTTCTTTCAACAAGCCGAGGACGGTCGGCAACATGAGATGACTCGCTGTGAGTGACGGCTGCCTGTTACAAATCTCTAACATTTACAATTATCCACTAGGGATGGGTAGCATCTGGGGAACAATTAAAAACAGGAAACAACAATTGACGACATTGAAGGCAATTAGTAATTTATCAAGTTAAAAGAAATATAAAGTGAAGTACAGGCACCTCAAAATTGATTTTAGGACTTAAATGTGCTCAGTTCTGCTGCATTATGGTCTGGTAGAGCACAACGTTCTCTTCACAGATCCTGTAGGAATGCTATTAATTAAAAGCACACTGCATTCACTCAGACCACCTTTTTGTCCCTAGCAGACTGCATTCCTCACCTTGGCCAGCAGGCTCTTGACATCCGCCAACTCAGAAGTCAGAGCAGCATTCTGACTCAGAGCTGTAGAGAGCGCGGCTTCGCTCTTGTGCAGCTGGCCCTCCAAACCATTGGCCCTGGAAACAGCTGCAGCAAGATCCCCATCCTTCTTCTTGGCACTGGAACATGGGGACAGAGGGAGGAGATCAGTCATGGCTTCATACTGCCGCCGGCCTGCCCTTCCATGTGACCAGGACATGAAACGCTGAATCATATCACCTGCGTGAAGCTTCTTCCACGTCAGCCTGTGCCTTGCCCAGGTCTATCTGGAGTCTGGCCCTCTCTCTGGCAGTTTCATCCAAAACCCGTCGAGCATCAGCCAACTCTGCCTCATACAGAGCCTTCACGCCACTCACCTGGAGGGGAAAGGTCAAAGTGATTAGCAGACCCAACAATCCAACACACGTAGAGCTTTGCAGTTAACTCCAGATAGTGGCTTTAGATGGACGGCTTGGCTACACCAGGACAGGAGCCATTAGGACGGGCTTATATTACACAAGGCTTCTCCAAGCTACATTCAGACAATTAATGAAGCAAAGAACAATCTAAATCTAATAAATAAATACACACGTGAATTGAAAAGATGTTGGTTTCACATGCAACCTGACCCAGTGTCCTTACTGGACTACAGGCAGGTGGGTCTTTAGACTCTAACTTGACTAAAACCGAAACAAATGGTAGCACTTAAATTATACTTATAATGGCACTTTCTATAACATGTTTTGAAACTGCTTATTTGATTAAAATTGTACTTTCTTGTTACTTGTCCTTCCGAGTTTGTATCTCTATGTGGAAATGCACTTTTTGTAAGAAAGTTTGGATAAAAGCGTAAGCTAAATGACATGTGATGTGATGTAATGTGATGTATGGTCTGAAAAGGAGGAGCCTGGGTTGTTTAGAGTTCCAGGTTTGGGGATAAAAGCAGTTCCACACTTTTGATTTGTACTGAATTGTAAAAATGCTGTTATAAGCACCCGACTCAACCCGCATGAGTTCTCCTTCGTGGTTCCGCAGCACACGAATGAATCAGAACATCGACCCGCTGAATCCGATTGGCGCGCAGAAGCAGCCGCCTTAACCTTCCCGGTACGTTTGAATGCGGCTGGATGAATGCCATCGTGTGTACTTCTTTAATACTCCAACCACCTTTCGCGTATAGTTACATATGAAAAATAGAAAACTACGAACCAGGGACGTTACTGGCAGCCATGACAGCGGTTGGTTACTATGCATCCATCGTTAAAGTTATTACGTCATATGGATCTCTGGAAGAACAGCTTTTGGTTCCACTCACCTCTCTAGTAGTCACCTCCTCCTTCTCCGACACTTTGACCATCAAGCGGTCGTTCTCCAGCTCCAGGGACCGGACGCGCTCGATGTAAACGGCCAGCCTGTCGTTGAGGTGCTGCAGGTCCTGTTTCTCCTGTAGGCGAGAGATCCGGGTCGGGGAGAGGGGTGTGCAGGCCGCCGTCCGGCCAGCCTCGCGGCTTGGGGTAGCTGTCGCCATGACGGTTCTTTCAAAAATCTGAAGTCCGCTTTTTCGCTCCGCTGGCAGTAACGGTACACGGGTGTACTGCGCACGTAAACAAACCGGTGAATCTCCCTTATCGGCGGTAGCAGGTCAGGCAACGAGTCGGTGGTCATGCAGCGCCTCAGAATAAAAGCCGCTGAAACGCTGATGTGATTCCAAGATGGCCGACGCCTCTACCCAGACCGCGCCAAAAGCAGAGCTGCTTCCGGTCTCGCAATGCATGATGGGCGAAATAGGACGGATAACATTAACTTGTGACATAAAATAAAAAATACACGAACGCACACGAATTATTGTCAAAGATCTACAACCACAGAAACGTCAATTGCATTTTATGCAAGTACAAGTCCCTCATCGCTTTATTTAGTTCAATAAAACAAATGTTAACTCTAGTTTTGCCCAAACATAGCAAGCCTGTCAACAATATTCGATGAAAGCAACTTGTTTTTACCAGAAAACCTTCCCAAATGTTTTAAATGCAATCAATGAAGGATTTATTTTGTTGTTCAAAATACATTATTTAAGAGAATATATTCAGACTTATCTGTTTTTGGTGCTCGGGCCAGGATGAACCACAATTGAACCAACAGTACCTATTCCCGATCGGTAGGGGGCGCTGCTCGACCGGAAGTGTCTTCCGGGTCAAACCTTTCAAAACCCCGCCTCCCTCTTCAAGCAGTCCTTCCGGTTTGACCGCCATCATAGACAGCAGGTGAGACTTCACTGTTACAAGATATAGGCTAAAATCCATGGCAGATCTCCGCCATCCGCCTGTTTTTATTTAAGAAAACTGAAACTACAGCGAACCAATGACTTAACTTGGCGACTGAGCGTGGTATTACAGCCACCATTTAAACGATGGACGTTGTGTTCCCGTCGGTGACAAACCACCCTCCATGTTCCGTTCCGCGCACTGTACCTTACGTACGAAGACTAATATAAGACCCGTCCGGGGGTTCGTTGTTCTATCGTACCACCGGCCGTGTGACCACAGTAACTCTGTACCATGTTGTGTGCACCGTAACGTTGTACTTCAGCGGGCCGATGGGGTTCCGCACTGTTCCGCGGCCATGGGCTGCTGTTGAGTCCTTCCAACGTGTCCGCTCTAATGCAGTAACGCTGTTTCTCTCCTGCAGACATGGCTATTCGCTACCCGATGGCCGTTGGCCTCAGCAAAGGACACCCGGTCACCAAGAACGTGACTGCTCCCAAACACAGCCGCCGGCGCGGGGTGAGTGACCGTCTCGTGCGAGGTCCGGCGGACAGCTTCCGGTCACCTGGTCGCGAACATAGTGTTCAGATAACGAAACAATGTCCTTAAAGCTGCACAGGAACCTTAACTTAACGTGATGGATATGTCCGCTCAGCTAGGCTCGGTACCCCGGTACACATTACATGGATATTACATATCTGGGACTAGTCCCAAATGTTGGTAGCAGTACTGTAGACAAAGACAGCTTTCAGAGTCAAATGCTAAACTCCAGTTTGTCACTTTGCTAAAGTAACATGGTTGAAAAGCACTTATTGTTAGTTGCTTTGGATAAAAGCGTCAGCTAAATGACATTGATGCTTCACTGGAGTGCTGAGAAGGCCATGAGCGTGACATGAAATCAGTACCAATGATTTTACGATCCAGAGCGTCCGGGTCTAACGGGTCTGATTTGAAAGATGGCTGGGGGTCCCGTTCAGTGTTGTGTGCTACAGAAACAAGAAACTCAACATGGAGTTAGTAGGGAATCACGTGGGACAAAGTGCATCTCATGGTTTAAAGCTCCGTCTTTCCTCCTTCTGCAGCGTCTGACCAAACACAGCAAGTTTGTTCGGGACATGATCCGTGAAGTGTGCGGCTTCGCTCCGTATGAGAGGCGAGCCATGGAGCTGTTGAAGGTGTCCAAGGACAAGAGAGCCCTCAAGTTTATCAAGAAGAGGGTGAGTTGGCACAAGGCTTTCTAAATGTACTGCAGAGTTAATCTGGAGTCCGTCTCATGCTGCTGTGTTTCCTCTGCAGATCGGCACCCACATTCGGGCTAAGAGAAAGAGGGAGGAGCTGAGCAACGTGCTGGCTGCGATGAGGAAAGCTGCTGCTAAGAAGGACTAATCTGTCGCTTAATAAAACGTTTGGTAAATACAAAATGCAGACTGCTGTTGTGTTTTGTCCTTGTCTCGTAGGCAGGCTGGTCCCTGGTCATCATCAGACATTAAAATAGCAAACTTTTCAGGCTGTATTCTGCAATTAAAGCTATGTGTCCAACAGCTGTATTGAATTGTGTGTCAAACGCACTGTTTTTAGAGGTCCATATGCAAAGGCTGGACTTTGAAAATAAAAATACAGATTTACTGTTCTAATTACGTAAGAAATAAGCAGATGTGGAACTAGTTTTCTAAAATGAGATTTAAAAAGCAGGATATGGCCTTGCTTTCTTCCCAATATAATAAATCTTAATCCTTATGTTCTGAGCTGCCTCATATCACTACTGGACCTCTTAACCCTCCTGTTACCTTCAAAATGACACATTTTACCATTGGGATACCAACCATTTAAACACTGAGAAAATGATTGATTACATTTTTTTCCCAGGTTTATGTATTAGGAACTTTGTGCCAGTTTGACTACATAAATAATGCATTCAATAAAACATTTTTAAAGACACCCACCCCATTAAACATCTGGAAATATCAGTTAAGTGACTAGAGAAATATACAGATCAGAACAAAATGTCTAATGCCTAAAAGCTTGCTGTTACTTTGCCTTTTGACTTGTACATTCCTGCCAAAAAGAGCAACCCGATGGAGGCCTGCAGCTCGGTCACTTCTAGGTCTCCCCGTACACACCTGGCCTCTATTTGTCATCTCAAGTCCATCCTTTTCCATTGATGGTGTTATGAAGAGCTCACATGCTGATTTTTTGATTTGATAATTTACTGCATGTGCAGATGTCTCTGACCTGTGGACGACCTGATTTCATACAGCTAAAGCTGCCTGTGTGAACCACACCGATGTGTACAGGACATTCAAAACATATCAGGTTCATTTTATTCATTAAATTAGGAAAAGTCATCAAATTTGAAGCAAAAGAAATGATGTTAGGTATCTATTTAGAGACGTTAAACATTGACCCCAAAGGTAATAAGAGGGTTAAACCCCCAAAGGTATTGGTACAAACAGTATTAAGGACCATCTGATTGGACAGGGATAGGTCAGCGGGTATAATCTTTCTACGTTATTGTTCATCTGGGTAAGGTGACATTATTCCCCAATAGGTTTCTAATAAGCAACAGAATATGACCTATTCTCTACCTGTGCTCTGTGGGATCCCGCCCTAAACATGGAGGCCATTTGTGCGACTACTGTTTGCTGATTCTAAGGCGTTGTGTGAACAGGGTGCTCGCTGTAGGCCGATGAGCTGAGCTCTCACGTTGCAGCGCTACGCCACGGTTCCATGACTCTAGAGTCATGTTTCAGTCAGGTGAGCAGAGGAAGGAGGAAGAGGAGGAATGTGGAGGGAAGGCCATGATGAATGAGGGGACACCTCTTTCACTTTCCTATCCCTCACACAAAAGCAAGCCCACATCCACACACCCCACTACGGGTTCCCACATGGCAGGTTAATCTTTGAGAAACAGCTTGTGCTTGTTAACAAAAGCCATAACTTCCCTCTCAGTTGGTTGTGTTGCTGCCTGCACGCTTCATTGCAATGACAGGTGTCTTCCACAGAAAAGTCAGGGCTATTTTGTGATGTACTTGTTAGGGCACGTATCTGCTTGTCTGTTTTTCATACATCGCTCCTCTAGCTGTGACTACAGTGTATGAATGGGTGAGTGATGTCATGTAGTGTTAAAGCGCTCTGAGTGGTCAGAAGACTAGAAAAGCGCTTGTAGCCTTTAGCCAAAAGGACGTTGTCTGTCCCTCACAGAGAGACTTGACTAAAGAGCTTCCCCTGAAAGTCCCTTTGTACCTTGGAAGCGCTTACTAACGTGAAGTTACACACAGTAGCAGGACGAGACATGTCCTCCAAACAGTTAACCACCAGCCTTGTTTCCAAGAAATCCAGTTTTTATATCACTGACTTGTTTAATTGTTTTTGTTGCGTGCTTTTTGGTTTAAAGACACTCAACCTATTAAGTATTTACAAGCACTGAATACACAGTTATACAATAGTTTTAGGCTTGTAACAGTTACAAGCCTCTATAAATATGATGTATTTATTGACTTTTGATATTTATCTTCATTAATAACTACCACTATGAGAAGGCTATTTTATGTGACTAAATGTTCTGACAGAAATGTGAAATGTGGACTTGTAGGTTGTTTCCAAGGCGAAGAAGCTCAAACAGTTTCCTCTTGTTTTGAACATTAGAAAGTAGTCTAAAGCGGCCTGAGAAAGACAGATCGAACTGTGAAGTCACAGCACAAGATGTTACCAGAGCTTTGTGTTCTATAAATCCTTCTAAAATGTGCTTCTCTCTTCTGTTGTTAAACACGTATTGGGTGCTTGTAAAAGGCTTAGAAATGGAGTCTAATGGATTGTCGGTGTTGAAGTCTCAGCATTACCCTGACAGACAGAATTAGGGAGTTCCAGCTAAACGCTGCTCGACATTTCGGAGCAGCACACTCGCTGTGTTTACCCTTTGTTTGTGCGGTTGCTCATCCTCTTCTTGTGGAACCGGTTTCCAAACAGAAGGCCACACCAAGCGTGTCCCAGATGGGTTTGTGCCTGGTCGGTGTAGCTTCCTGTAAGAAGATGTACTTCTGTGGACTGTAACTACAGCGCCTGGATGGTTGTTAGAGTTGGGCAGGTGGAGCTGTGTATTAAAGTTATTTGAACATCTTGAATCGAGAAGCAGAACCACAATGACACCCCCTTCTTTGCCAGATTGCCAACAGAGCCAAAACTCCCAGGCAGACACTGACGGACTGACAGGTGTGATGTATGACTCACCGACACACCTGCATTCAGGGAAACGGGGGAAAGCACACCACACCTTGTCTGCTTGTTGTTGAATGGTAAAGTAAAACCAAACCTTCAACTCATGTGCACATTCCTATTTTTAATCAGTTTTCTTGTAGCAAAAAGCCTTTTTTGTTGTTTTACAATTTTCAAATTTCTCTCCCTCTCAATTTATTCTGACATTTAAATCAGAAATAGGTTCCTCTATATAAACAGCCCGACTAAACCAACATAGACATCAACTACAGACAAGCTACAGTTAAGCTCCGTCCCTGCATCGTTATCATGGCAACAGATCAAACAAACATACACTTGATAACATCAACTTTCCATGTAACTTTCAGCCTCCTAAAGGCTTGGGGGGGGGTTGGGATCCCCTTAAAAAGATGCTTGCTTTTGATTGCGACAATGAGATACAAGTCGTATTTTGGCGGGTGCTTGTTCCCTGAACCCTTCCACAACTCCCTGCATGCCGCGGCATGGAGTTGACATCGATGTCCACAAAGCGTGGATCTGCATGGACGTCCCCTGCAGCGTGCTGATGGGGCCTTACAGCGCCTGTGGATTGGGAAGGCGGGTCAGTGGGAGGGGGGCTGATCATCAGCAGCTGGGTCAGCGGTGCCAGGGGGTCCATCTCTGCCTGCCAGGTGACTTTGCTATAGTGAGAATTACAGAAAGATAAAAATAGCTGCTATTCCTAAAAAGTCCACTGGGGGGTGCGGAAGACCCCTTCCATTGAAGAAAAAAATATACCATGTCAGGTCACCACGGATGCGCGATATTTTAATATTGTTTTCCTGGTATGCAGTGCTGTTTAATGCTGTAATTATAATTACATGACTTGGGTTAAAAGGTTGAGTGAAAAGTAACTTGTGTGATCAGTTAGTTAAATACAAGTACAGTTTGTAGTTTGGGTCTTTTGGTGCCTGAAGGGGCCCCGGACACAAGGGGCCCCAGGCCCGTCCCATGCTGAGGTCGCTTCCGTATTTCTTTTCTTTGGACTGACAATTAGGTTGTTATCGAATACCACAGAAGTAGTGCTCCCTCCCTCCCCACAAACACTTACTCCTGTGTGTGAGGTGGAGCACTGCTCCTCCTCCTCCTCCTCCTCCTCCTCAAAAGCCTCCTCCTCGTCTCCATCGGATCACAGTCTGTCTGGGACTCTAAGCAGCATCAGTGGGACTCACACTTTCACTTGTCACGGACCGGGAGCAGCCATGATTCGGGTTTCTTCTCCTTTGTTGGTTCTGTTACTACTAACGGTGAGTACGACCCGTTACCTGTCCGCCTTGTAACCGACGTTACCCCTTTGTTGAATACTTAGCGCAGAATGACTCCACAAACAATCAGTTTCAGGTAGAAAGCACGTAGTGTGGAAGGATCCCCTACTGCCTCGTATCGGGATATTGTGTGTATGCGGATCTGTGTCTATGTCTCAAATACCTGGCTGCCATGGCGACGCACAGGTGTGTTCAGGCGGCTTCCCGTTTGACATGTCAAAGCCTGACTGGCGAGAGCGTGTCTACTTCCTTTATGTTTGTAAATGCTGACACACAGATTTAAGAGCGTAGCCAGCTCACTGCTTCTTATTAATTATGCTTTTAACAACTGTGAACGGGTCAGTGGGGCTACAATGTATCCATTGAAATGAGTTATTCTAATAATTTATGCTAAATAAATTGCTAACTCTTTTCTGATCATGTTTGGAACATCAGTAGATTACTTGGGCAGAAAAAGGGTTTATTGTCCTAACAGAGCAGATGTCATACTACTACGCTTTGAAGCCAAATGCTGCTGGTTTCAATCAAGCCACAATTCTGATATAAATAGTTGTGTTTTTACCTTATAGTATGGTATAGAGTGTGCCTGGACTACACACACTGAACGCTTTCAGCCACACGATGGGTATCAAGTGAAGTAGAATAAAACTCTTAGGGGCCTGACATTTATGCAGCCAGCATAATAGGTCCCTCAGTTTCATAATAGTTCCCTTAGTTTCATAATAGGTCCCTCAGTCCAAATAGTTATCTGAGTGAGAGAGACACAGAGACAATGGTCACATGCCCTGCATTTAAAGCCACTCCTTTCTGAGGAGACTCAAAGTATCTCATGTCGGTTGGTTCATGGCGACATGCCTGTGCATTGACTGGAGAGGTGAGGCACAGTGAAACCTGCTGGGAGTGGTAGGGTGCGTCTGCCTCTCTGTTCTCACGCCAAGCACCTTCACCAGAAGTAGAAAGATGCTGTAGGACCCTGGCAGAGAACCACTGCTCTATGCTTACAGAGTTGAGCTCGACCAAATGGCATCTCATCCTGTGCACCTTCTGATGGGGCCAAGCTGGATTTCTCTTCCTGCTGTCAAAATGTCCCCCGTCCGAGGCAACATGCCACCTTCCCTGTAAATAGAGGAAGCCAAGCATGAGCCATTTTTGACAAGAGTGCCAAAAGTGACGAGACATTGAGGCCAAAGTGACTTCAATATGACCACTAATGCTACTGAGCAGATTTACAGACCACAAGAGGGATGAAGAGTACGTTTGACCACCGCGTTTTACCCTCAGGCTGCATGGTGCTGGCCTTTAGAGCACGAACAACTGAGGCTTTGTAACTGTCCCCATTCTAAATGAAGCCCATTAGAAGGCTGTTCATTGGCTCACTGAGGTGGAGGGACTCGTTCTTTGTCTGGCGTCAACAACAACTGATGACAGAAGATGGCTCAGTGTTTCCATGAAACCATTCAGCCAACTCTAGCGGCACACCCACACATGTCCTTGTTACACTCCTATTAGGATTAGGGAGAGGCAGCAATGAGGAGTACCTGAACAACAGGTAAGGCCCTCCCCCTCTCTTCACACCAGCGGGTCCAATTTCTCCCTTACTGAACCCTGCATGAGCAGCAGGAAGTGAATGCATCTCTCTCTTCTTTATTGACATGAACTTCTGCAGACTGAGGTGCCACCTCGTGGCCAGCCGCGTTTATTTAGTTCCTGTTAGATCCAGACAAAAGAAAGCCTCCGTTCTTTTGAACGTGTGGAGTTTGATGATGTATTGCTGGCCTTAGCTAACCAGAATAACTGGAAACACCTTTTCACATCTTTTTATTCAAACTAAAGATAAGATGTGATGCTAATCAAATGAAAAAGAATAAAGAAAGACTTTTGTACACAAGCACCTTAAAGATGAGGCCTTAAAAAAGGCCAGAATGGGCAGATATACGTTATACTTTGTTTTGCATTAACCAGTGTGCCTTTAAATGTGTCCGGACCAAAGACCAATGTGTCTCCTCCATGCATTGTGTTGCAGGCTGTTATCGCGGGGATCGCTAGCTCTGGAGACACTCTGGTCAGAAAAAGAAGGGAATGGATTCTCCCTCCAAAGCCGCTGACGGAAAATGAAGACTACACCCAACTAGAATCTATTGCTAGGGTGAGTCCCCGATTGATTGTACCCATTAAATCCATCTTATAGTCATTTTCCCCGGTGCAGTGAAATGATCACGTCTTGTTTTCTAGATCCGCTCAGATGTCGAATCTTCAAAGGATATTGAATACTCTCTAGAAGGCATCGGTGCAAATCAAAGGCCCTACGGTTTGTTCGTAGTCGACCCTAAGACTGGATTTATTAGGGTGACCGATTTGCTCGACAGGGAGGTAATCGACACGTACAACGTGAGTGATGCAGGACATTCGCTTCTACTCTGTTTTCCACACTTGCCAGTGTCCACATATCATAATGTCCATTTACGTTAATATTTCTGTTTCAGTTGTCAGGTGTTGCTAGGTACAAAGACGGCAGCATTGCAGAGAAAAAAATTGATCTAAGGATTAAAGTCGTGGATGTTAATGACAACGCGCCAGTGTTTGGAGACATCAACCCTGGGAGTGTGAAGGAGCTTAGTGCTGTCGGTGAGTTCCACCCTACAGATGCTGCAAGTGCTTCTTCATGGAGCTAAAAACCAAACCTCCCCATGATTCCCCAGAGGGAACCATGATCACGTTTTTTTTATAAAAAAGAAATAGCTTTAAGAGCCGTTAAGATAAAGGTCTGTAGCAGTTTGCCTGTGTGTCTGACATCACCTCGGTCTACAGCCACGGATAAGTCTTCATTCAGTATCATTAATCAGCTTGGTTCTTCATTCTGACGTATCAGCCAAAGGGGCAGATATCTAAAGCTGGTTTGCTGTCATCAGACCATAACATTCATTTAACAACTTGATTCTGTTTTTACAGGGACTTCAGTTATGAAAATAACTGCAACCGACGCTGACGAACCAAATAACCCTAACTCTAAAATTGCCTATAGCATCTTGGAACAGAACCCGCCTCATGACATGTTCTACATAAAAAGCGATGGGACCATCTGCGTAAAGAATTCTGCTCTGGACAGAGAGGTACAACAGAACTTGCTTTCACAGAGAAAGTGCCAATTCTGCTCAATGCCAGCTATTAAAATCGCATTTAGGTCAAGAGGGTGTTGAGCACTTGGGAAGCTGGAAGCTTCTCACTTCTTTCCCTTCTCTGCCAATTCTACCAACGTCTCATACCACTTCTCTATTCCAGAGAAGCTGAAAGCCTCGGTTACACCACCACATTATGCTCTGTTTTGAGTTTAGACACTCACAGAATGGTAGCTTGATCATTTGATCATGCTTATTTGATTATTAAGGGAAGTCCTTGCTGTAACACTTATCTGGGTTTGTGATTTCAGAGAGCAGATAAATACACTCTGAAGGTAAAAGGTCAGGACTTAGACGGCCGACCAGGGGGACACAGTGCAACCAGCATGGTTACTGTTCATGTCGAAGATGTGAACGACAACCGACCCACCCTGGCAAATTTGGAGGTACTTTTCTGCCTCTCACCTTTATTATAACATTATGTGATTCCGAGTTGAATAGTTTCAATATGTTCATTACCAGTCAAATGTTTGTCCAAAGCTTTGACTCGTACTGTAGAATATATGGACATGTATACATTCTCATGTCACAGATCACACATGGAAGTCAAATTAGTGTCCTGCTACTTCCATTTGCTAATGTGTTTGAGTATTTGCAGTATTTCGGCTCAATTGACGAGAACACAAAGAATGTGGAGGTGATGAGGATCACAACAGAGGACCTGGACCTGAAGGGCACAGATAACTGGATTGCTGTGTTTGACATTGTCAAAGGCAACGAGGCCGGGTACTTCAGCATCAAAACCGACCCCATCACCAACGAGGGCATCCTCATGCTTGACAAGGTACTGCCGTTTTTGATTCACAAGAGTAGTGTGTGTCCATTTGTACTAGACACACAAACAAGTAGCGTTTGGACTCTCCTAAAAAACTACAATATTGATCAGTTTTTACTGAATAACACACAACGTTGGCCAAGAATACTTTACAGAAATAGATCTCTTAAATACACAGACCTGATATTGCCGTTTCCCAGAAATGTATTTAATAAGCCCACATCATTTTGGGCTCATGTAAGAGAACTTGATGTGAATAATAAAATCCATGAGTGTACCATTATGGATGAATGTCTACACTGAATCTTTGAGCTCGTATTGACAAATAGTTGAGCGTTCAATAATAACTTCTTGTGCTTGTATGTTCTTTCTCACAGGAGGTGAATTATGAGGAAGTGAAGGATCTCAAACTGGGACTATCTGTAAGAAACAAGGCTCCATTTTATGATGGATCAGGGGCAAGTAGCACGAGTATAAATATAGGGGGCGGAGGGGCTTCAGGGAGTGCAGGGGGAGGAGGTGGCGGAGGAGGAGGAGGAGGAGGAGGAGGAGGAGGAGGAGGAGGAGGAGGAGGAGGGAGTGCCACTGGTGCAAGTGGTGGAGGAGGCGAATATCAAGTCGTAATCAAGGTGAACAATGTCCCCGAGGGGGCAAGTTTTAATCCCAAAATAAAAACCATTCCCATCTCAGAGGGAGGCAGCACCTTCGACATGAATCATGTGATTGGCAGCTACTGGGCAACCGATGGAGACACTGGGGAACAGGCAAAGAACGTCAGGTCAGTGCCCACACAAACACAACACTAGCACGCCGGCAGCTGTCTGCACTCCATGACACGACTCCTCCTGCTGTAGGTATGCCAAGGGCTGGGACCCTGACAACTGGTTCACCATCGACCCAAAGACAGCCCAGATCAGACTGAACAAGTTGCCTGATAGAGAATCTCCACACCTGGTCAATGGGACGTACATGGCTAAAGTGCTGTGCATCTCAGACGGTAGGCTACGTTCTACACCAATCCTGCTCTTATTAGTGGAAGGGTCCTAGTTAAGTCATGTGACCAAGTGTTGAAATATTTGGATTGCGCATCATTTATTTTTCAGTAGCATAGTGACAAAACCATTTAAATGATGACATTGCGCCAGTTATGATTGAATCCACCCAATAGTTTGGCCAGCTGCATGGAAGAAGGACGAGGCATCATGTGCAGACAGTGAAAGAAAAGAAAAGCTTTGTTTCTCTGGAACGAGAAACAAAGGAACTGATCAATGATCTTTGCTATTTGTTTTCCAACACAGACATGCCTTCTAAAACAGCCACTGGCACAATAGCCATCCAGGTGGAAGATTCTAACGACAACTGCCCCACCCTGACCAGCAGCTTGGAGACCATGTGCACCCCGGCCGAGGCAGTGATTGTGAGCGCTAGAGATAAGGACGCACACCCGTACGGGCCTCCGTTTGACTTTGCCATCGTCCCAGAGGAAACTCAGGGAATATGGAAGGTGGAGAATCTCAATGGTGAGGAGTACACAAGTTACCACCAACAACTTATGTAAAGACAGATAAAACCACACAAATACATATAAACAGAGGTGTCAAGTAACAGTACAAATACTTTGTTACCTTACTTAAGTAGACATTTTGGGTATCTATACTTTACTGGAGTATTTATTTTTCAGATGACCTTTTACTTCTACTCCTTACATTTTAAAAATCTCCTCGTTACTCCTATTTGATTTAGTCTGTTTTGCTACTTGTCATCGCTGCAGTCTGATCAATGGGAGCAGCGTGTGTGTCTGACTCGTGTCATTCAGCCGTCACTGGAAAATGGATTTTATTTGTTTTATTTGTTTAAGCGTGCATGTCCATCTGTTGTTTTACTGTCGCCTCTCTGAATGTCGCCATGTTTCCGTCGTGTCACGTGATCTGATTCTGATCACATTCTAACGGACTGACTGAGCCAGGTTACACATTAAGAGTTTGTCCAATGCTTTAACCTTTATACCTTGCTTTTATACTTTTACTTAAGTAAAAAGCTTGAGTTGATATTTTTATACCCTAGTATCTATACTTCTACTTGAGCAATGAATGTGAATACTTTTGACACCTCTGGCAATAAAGTTTAAAACGTTTCTGTAAAATGGAATGTGCGATTATCTATTACTAAGTTCCAAATGTGGGCCAATCCTCATAGACCCCTGTGTTAAAAGGCCCATAAATATTGGTTGAGCCTGGTACAAAAGGATTGGGTCTCCAAATGACAACTATGTGTAGTTGGTATACATATCAGAACAGAATGGCTGGAACCTTGTTTCTAAACAAAAATGTAGAAAAGCCAGTTTTAGACTTTTGTCTTTAATACAGCGTTGTGAAATCTTGGTGTGAAGCATGTTGACTCACCAAACTTGTCCTCTTCCTGGCAGAAACTGCAGTTACCCTGAAGGCCATGGGGTCCGTATGGCCCGGCTCCTACGAGGTGACCATGTTGGTGAAGGATCAGCAGGGGAAGCACTGTCAAGAACAGCAGAAGATGACGGTCCAAGTTTGCACCTGTGAGGACAGGGTGGTGTGTGGAATACGCGGCGCCAGTGGTCAGCCCAGCAGGTGGGCGAAGTTCGGACCTGCTGGTATCGGACTACTTTTCCTGGGCCTGCTGCTGTTACCACGTAAGTGTAGCCATTCTGAGGAAGAGGCGTGTGATTTATCACCCAGGACCATCCCAAAGCGGATCGAGTAGAGAGAAGAAAACTGTGAATACATTTTAGTAAACACCCTTAAAAATAGAATGGGAAATTAAACATGACCTTTTTAACATAAATGATAAATATTACACCAATGAACACAAGCACCCAATAAATTAGAACTGTGAAAACATCCTGTTTATTTGACTGGCTCTTTATTGTCAAAATGCAATAATAGATAATCGTAAAAAGGTTCTTCTACATTAGCTAGTACCAACCAGGGCAGCTGTATGGCTCCATCACGCACTACTCTCTCGGCCTGTACCCCTTTAAGCAGTCCAATCAAACGCTAATATGACAACAGATGTAAGTTAAGAGTTACATCATGGGCTCCATGTTGCACCACAAACACAAACGGGGGCCTGTCCTGAGAGAAAACACTGGAAGGTGCTTCAGGTGAAAGGTCAGCACTCCGTGGGGGTCCTCAGGTCAGAGACTAAACGCTTGTTGTTTTGCTTTTCACAGTCCTCCTTCTGATGCTGCTCTTCTGTAAATGTGGGGGGGCTGGGGGTGTGAGCGGGGACTTTGCTGAGATACCTTTCGCATCCAAACCACACATCGTTAACTACCACACTGAAGGCCTGGGGGGGGACACGGTAGGTCTACCCTTTACATGCACATGTGTGGCATACACACTTGTGAGGCTGCATGAACTCCGACCTTGTTCTAACATTTGGCTCCTTGGCTGTTCACAGGAGGTGCCACTCATGAACATGCCATCACCAATTGACGGAAATATAGACAATGGCATGGGTAAGAATGGTTCAATGATAGACCCTATGCCCTTCCAGCAAGTAGACGGCTACAGATCCAGTGGCATCAGAGGAACATGGGAGAGAAATGGCTACAGCAATGGCTTGAGCAATGGCTTCATTAATGGCTTCAGCAATGGCTCGCACTACGAGAGAAGAGAATCCAGAGTAGGTGGAGAAATGTTTGACGGCATGGCTCTGCAAGACCAATTCCTGAGACAGTACTACACTCAGGTGAGCAATCATTTCCATACACATACTCTTTGTAGAGTAATGGTAGTAACAAATAACTCAACAACAATAAGCGGAATATGGTTCTTTATGTGACAGTTAAAGCAGAGGCTGAGTTTAGCCTGTACCTTAAAGAACCTATTCCTATGAGGAGGGTTGATTTGACCAGATAACCACATAAAAACTGCTTAGTCAACAAGAAGGTTGTTGAATTTCCTTTTCTGCATCAACAGAAGGTGACCGGTGAAAATGAGAACCTCGGACTGAAGGACGGTCTTCTGGTCTATGACTATGAGGGCCAGGGCTCCTCTGCTGGCTCAGTGGGCTGCTGCAGCCTCTTGGAGTCTGATAACGACCTGCAATTCCTCGATGACCTCGGGACAAAGTTCACGACCCTGGCTGAAGTGTGCGGCGGCAAGAAAATCCCAACCCAAGTCAAACAAGTGGTAACTCCTCTGCCCAGTGCGGCCATCAACACTCGGACCTCAGTATCAACGTCGACCACCACCCAACAGCAGCCCCCTCCGCCCAAGCTGCAGCCCACCGTTTCCCGGACTGTGGTCCGGGATTCCTCTGAGCGTTCTCAGGTGATCAAGGAGAGCACGGCCACAGTGAGGGAAGGGATGACTGTGGTGGACCAAGGGATGTTGAATCAAGGCCAGATGGTCCTTCTACAGCCGCAGCAGCAGCAGCAGATCTACTACACCACCGCCCCCATGCTGCAGCCGGCGCACTTCGTAGTCCAGCCACAGATTCAGAACACCGTCCTGCTGGCAGAAGCACCCGCCACCAACCTGCAGAGCATGGTCATGGTTAATGGCCTCCAGACTGGACCTGCCCATGGCATGATTGTTCAGGGGCAGACCATGATGTCCGGTGGACAAGCCCAAGGCCCCCACATGGTTCTGATGGAGAGCTGTGGAATCCAGGGGGGCGGTGCCAACCTGATCCACAATGGGACCCTCTCTGGCTCCCAGACGATGATGATGGTGGAGGGCAAAGTCCCGGCAGGGTCAATGAGCTATGTGCAGGGCGGCACTCT
This sequence comes from Pungitius pungitius, assembly GCF_949316345.1. Lineage (NCBI taxonomy): Eukaryota > Metazoa > Chordata > Actinopteri > Perciformes > Gasterosteidae > Pungitius > Pungitius pungitius. The sequence continues at coordinate 192,317 of NC_084906.1, forward strand.
GCAGCCAGAAGGCCTTTCAGGGTCCCAGAGGGTCCTGGTGGCTGCAGGGTCAACAGGCAACAGCGGGCCACTGATCCAGGGGGCAGGAGGTCTGTCCCAGCGGAGCGTTGTCTCCGGTTCTCAAAGAGTCCACCACAGCAAAGACAGCCCAGCCTCTGGGTCTCAGATCAACGTGGTGCGCTCCTCCACTACCACGGTGAATTCTAGCCCCACCTACCGCAAGGTGATGGTGCAGGAGACCAGAGAAAGACACTGAATATAGACAATCAATCATTGTCAAGACAATCGTGGACCTTTCCAAGGACGGCATTAAGGCGGCCCCATTGGCCTGGTCCTGCTGGTGATGGGATGCTTGTGGGACACAACTAATGCAAGACATCAACTGGAGAAAGGGCAGGTTCCTCATTGACGCTTCCTTAAATTTGACCCACCACAGCACATCTGCACTACACTTACCCTCTAGTGCTGGTTTCCACCAGGTTCTGCTCTTAGAGGTTTAAATGTGTCTGTGTAGGCATCAATGAAGCCCCGCCCTCTCTCAGAACTCTGACCATTTTGTTTGGATGCATATGGTGCAGCTCTTGGGATGTACTTTTATTTCACTTTTGCCTTCTGTTGCAGCACTTTGACATGACACATAATCATTTTCTGTATACAATACGTACATTTCTCTATTATCTCATGTTTCATATGCCGTTAGGTTCATTTGCATTTTGGGATTTGAATTTGCATACTTCATTAAGAGAAGCTCAAAATAAAGATATTCAGTATTTTCTGTTAGCTTCATAAAGTTTTTCATGTTTCTAAAATGTAGTTAAAAAAGGACAACAATGTAAAAAGTCTAATGAAGATTGTCGGTTTTTCAAGTTATTAATAAAAGCTAAATCTCGCCAACTGTTTCCTGACTGTTTCCTAACTAGAAATGAGTTTAAGCGAAAGGTACGGGTAGAGTACCTGTAAAAACAGCTCTCTACTGCTGTTGGTAGTGGAACTAGGAGCAGAAGGATGAGGAAAGAAGAAAAACAATCAATGTACAAAACTATTTATTACTTAACAAAATGCAAAAGTGTACAAAAGCCGTTGGTGAGTAGTAACATGGAGGTCTAGGTGTTGTGGGAGGCCTGCTGCATGATGAGTGAACACAGACTCAACATCTGCAGGTACTCGTCTGCACCGTCTGTCAGGCACTTCCCCACCACCTGGACCACAGCAAACACGAGGATGCATAAAACAGGGCCCTGTTGGGTTCATACCCATTTTGACCAATGGATAAACATGAATTCAAACTAAATTTCCATGACCAAAAATCTTGGTGTATACATGAAAAAGTGAGAAAATATTTAAACTAGCAATGACAATTCAAAGCATGCACAGTGGTTCCGTGCCATTCAATTGGGCCTCAAGAAAGTTTACAATTATCCAGGGATGGTTTGGGTTTTGGGGATTTATGCTCCTTGTGCAGGAACTAAAGGTGCAGAGCCTAAAAATGGTGGATCATAGGCAGGCAGAAGAGAAACGGACTCGACGTCGTTGTGTAAAGGACAAATTAAATGAAGCTGAACAAGGACAAGGTGTAGACCTGTTCCTTAACCTTAGATTCTACTGGACAGTTACACACCTACATAATGAAGGCCGTGTACACAGATTAACATTTAAGAGATTTCACCATTTAATCTGTCACAAGGTGAACTACTTTGAGTGAAACATGAACCAATAGAAGTGTTGTGATGACACCAACTCTCCACTGCAAACATTGGATTCAGATCGTGTAAGATGAGCATTTAATAAACATTTAGATTGATTCCATATTAACTTAATGGAGACATCTCAAGTCATAAACCCAATTCCACAATGAGATGTCAGCAGCCTCATATGACTTACCGCCATCTTCTCCGTGATGGCCGACTTCTGCTTGTCGCTCAGCTCGCGCTCTATGATGGACTCGTGGAGCTGACTCAGGATCTGTGTGGCTGCATAACCTTCATCCACCATGTTCTGATGGAGCAGACGTTATTTATGTCAGTACGTTAAAGTCCTGAGCGCCGGGCAGCACGCTCGTCACAACACGTACCCTGACGGCCACCTCGAGCTTCTCAAATGTGCCCGTGAAGCAGATGTGGAGCAGGCTGTCGATCATCTTGGGAGGGACCACCTGCGGCGACGGAGCACAACGACTATGTCACATGACTGCCAGGTCAAAATAATGAATGGGTCCCCTATTTGAGCCGGAGTAGTGCACCTCACCCCGGCTATGTCAATGACGGCCCTCTCGGTGATCTCCTTGTCCACGTTGAGGCGCGCGGCGCTCTGGAGGAAGGTGATGGCTTTCCGCAGGTCTCCGTCTGACACGCCCACCAACGCCGCTATGCTCTGGAAGGACAGACAGCTGCACGTTGACTTCCCCGGCTGAACAGAGGAGGCAGTCGCTGTTCTCTGCCACACGCGGCTGCAAACAACACTACAGCCATACTACAAAGACCTGGCTCTAAATGAGGAACTGCCCCTCACTTACTTCAGCTCATCAAGGAAACACAGCTGGGCACTTTGGAGTCCTCTGGGGCAGTCAGTTGAACAGTGATGAATCCTCCTCTTACCTCTTTGGTGTACTTGAGGTTCTCCTTCTCACAGATCTCCAGCAGGCGCTCCTCTTGGATCTTATTGGCCAGAGGTTTGAAGCGAAACTTGGAACACCTGGAGGTGAGCGGCTCAATAATCCTGGTGGACACACAGACACAGAGTGGGTGTGACGGCCGGTCAGTGTTTTGCGCGCCTCGCTCACGTCGGTCAGCCCACCTGCTGATGTAGTTGCAGATGAGGCAGAAGCGGGTGGTGCGGGACTCCTTCTCCATGGTCCGCCTGAGAGCGGCCTGAGCCGGTCCCGTCATGGAATCCGCCTCGTCCAGGATGATGATCTTAAAAGGAGGACACGGCTTCCCACTGGCGACGCGGCAAAGCACACAGCCAGGTTAGAGGAGTACTGAAGGGCTCGGGAGAAGGGCCGTCGTTTGAGGAACAGACGCTGACTCACTCTGGGCGAGTCCCGGCCGCAGTGAGCTGAGCAAAGTTCTTCACCTTCTCTCGGACCACCTGGATGCCTCGTTCGTCCGAGGCGTTGAGCTCCAGCACCCTCTGTCTGTACAGGTGGGGACTGGAGCGGGACGGCAGTCATGCAAGAGAAAGCAGACGAGTGATTAAATAACACCAAGGCGTTGTGGTGGTGCCACCCGCAGATCCCTCACCCGTAAAGCTCTCTGGCAGCAGCCAGGATGGTGGAGGTCTTCCCTGTTCCAGGGGGGCCGTAGAACAGCAGGTTGGGAAGCTGCGGTCAGAAGCAAACACTAGTGAGAACTTCTGTAGCGTCCACGTCAGCGTGATTTCACTTATCGTCTTAACACCATCCCAAGTAGCGATAGAGCTGCACCATTATCCGGATTGCTCCATCACCTTCAAATGAACAAGAGCAGATGTGCTGCTGTGGTTCTGGGTGTTGACATCGTTGGATTCTGTGAGGTGACGTTAGTCGCACTGTGGTCATTCTTCAGGTGGTTGTGTTGCTCCGTTCTTGGTTACATCACTAAAACAGGCAAGATGTCTTAGGGCTAGAACATGCGCACATGGCGGCCATCTTGCTGCAGGCAGCTCGCTCACCCATGACTTTGTGTTGGTAGTGGTACATGTACTTGACCATAACTTTCAACCGATTTTTAAACGGTTTGGTTTGTTATGAACATCAAAGATGTAGTTATGACACTGCATACATACTATGAATAATTATGTTATGTTCTAAAAATAGAATAATGTTCTAAAATTATATATGTTATTCATGTTAGATCAATAGCTACCAAAACTCAGCATACAGAATGGCGACATGAGATATATGTATACTTTTATAATAGGAATATTACTAAAAAAATATACGTTTGTGGTTTGGTTTTTCAGGAGGGGATCTCTGCACCACACTGGTTGGTTCCCTTCCATCACAGTCCTGTTACTTTATATTCTTATTGTTAATTCTTATCATTTAATAAATATTATTGATTTTGCTGTTTTTGTATCTGTCATCCATGTGTACACCTCCACAGTAGTCGATTTTCAACATGCATTTCTTGATGTATATTTGTAAAGGGAAGTCTTGCACCTTCCTTTACTGCAAGTAAATGTCACTTTTATAAAAAGAATATTACTAATACTTAAACAATCAGGTACGAGAGGGTGTACTTTATCATCCAATAATGTAACAGTTTGAGGGCGTCGACGCGCAGCTAAAAGTCAACTAACTCGTATCTAACTAGTTACTTACATACATACATAACATACATAACTAAAACCTGCAGACCACGGATGATGGCCCTCTGAGGGACTGGCTCCATTAATGACGGGCTTTCATATCACTTGAATCAATGGAGCCTTCCGCTTTCATCTAAAACTGTGCCGGTGTGTGGTCACATAATTCATAGTTTAGTCACCTCCAATTCGACCCCTACAGGCTTGACCAGAACAGAGTCATCAGAGTATGGTAAAAAGGGGATGGTACCTACATCTGCTCCTTCCAGAGACTTCTTCAGCATTGCTACCACCTCGTCCTGGAAGGCCACCTCATCAACACACTTTGGCCTGCTGGGATTCACAATAACACAGCCGGTTATCTATGGAGCATGTTAGGCTCTGTGGCTTCATTATCATCAGCAGCAGCAGCACACATTAGAAACACTCAGTGGTCCAATACAAACCCTGACGATACTTCTATAATATTTAGCTTTGGCTAAGTTCAATTTGATGTTAAAAACTGTGGGGATTATTTGTACTGGACTACATAATAGGACATGTATATCTTTTCCCTAACGATCATACATGAGAAACACGCACATTTGAACAGAAAAACACCCAGTTAACTGTAAAACAATTTCATACAATCAGCAGTGATCAACATGGCATCATAAAGGTAGACCACATTCAAAAGAGTGCATCGGGCTGAACAGGTGTACCTAATAAAGTGGAATATGGTTGCCCTCTTACCCTGGAATAAAGGTATGGCTAAACGATACATATCATTAAATTGCATTTGTGTGTCAGACAATGTGTACTACGTCTACGTGGTTTTTAAAAGGCGTCTCATGGTTGGTTGCTGCTACACTGGCAGGTTAACAGTACGGCGTTTGCGTTCCTGTAGTGGGTGTTTGTGGGCATGGTGTCCTCTCTTGTGATGAGACATAAAGACACAGGAGACCACTGGATAGTGTCACAGCCTGAGGAAAGAAGCTGATCTGATGGAACATACTGTACAACAGCTCGTTGTGGTCCACACTCACTACTTTTCTACCCATGGAATGGGCTTGGCTTTCTTCTCTGAACTGGGCCCCGCTGCTGCCTTGTCTTTCTGAGGTTTGGTGGACTGAAGCGTCGCTCCTTTCAGGAAGGCCTGCATGGCTCCTGCTGCAGACACACAGGGACAAAGAGACATGTGGAATATTACATGAGAGCACAGCGGCAGCACACACAGCACCTGTTAGTTAGCTGTAAGCTAGCCGTTAAGAAGCTGTTGGCTAACTGTTAGTTAGCTGTTAGCTAGCCGCTAAGAGGCTGTTGGCTAACTGTTAGTTAGCTGTTAGCTAGCCGTTAAGAGGCTGTTGGCTAACTAGCTGTAAGCTAGCCGCTAACTAGCTGTCAGTGGTGGCCCCTTTACTATTAACGTTAGCCGACAGACACAACGCGTTTACATGATTTACCAACCGCTGCTGAGACAAGTCTCGCCGTATGATGCCGGAGACGAGTTCCCCTGAGCTCAGTAGAGTCCGCTTGTTGACATGTGTCCTTGGGAGCGCCGCTTTCCCGCTCTGGCCGGGAGGACGTTCGGTGTCTTCCAATCAGATGCCGCGGATGCTAGAGTTGCTCCTCCCTCTGCACACCCAGTTCTCCCCCCATTCAGTCGTTCCTATCTCTCCCCTCTGATCTGCAGTCTTCTCTCCAGAACCTCCTCCCCCATCTCTTATTACCCCCCTGATTATTTTCGCAGCCATTTATGGATTGTGAATTGACAGAAAAGCACATGTATGTGCTTCTGTGTGGAGCCCCATACTGGATGCAGGCTCACAGCTGCTGCACCATGGATGCTGCATGATTGGTGTGCACGCCTCCAGCTGGGCCTGCATGGAGGGACTGGGTGCAGATGTCTCCGGCTAATGACCGTCTCCCATGCAGTCCCCACAGTCCCAGTGGACTGTGTGCTCCGTGGAGAGACGCTAATGCATGCCCCACTGTTGGCTCTGGTGAAAACGTGGAGCAGGATCAGCAGCGAATGGGCCGAGGTAGTCAAGGATGGGGGATCGTGGGTGAGGCTGTGCATTGCTTTAGGTCAATGCTGGGGAAACAGCTCACTATCATTAAAGACATTGTGATGTAAACAATAAATATTTCAATTCATGGATGCGACCTTCCGCCTGCTCCAAGTGGTTCCATCACCAGGATTTCCCTCATGGAGTAATTAACCCTCCCCCTTCCTCTATGTCCCTCCTCCCCCTGCAGGCAGGTACAGCAGCCCTCTGATTGGTTCTCCCTGTCAGTGACTCAGCTTCTCTTCGAGCAGCATCAGTGCTTTCCTGGGATTGGAAGGGAATCGGAGGCTGAGGAGCATCCTGACATTGTTTTAGGTTTGGCATATCTTGAATCTTTTTTGGAGTTTTTTGCTGTGAGGATTATTGTATTCGAGGTGTTTCTTGCTTTGTGGAAAGAGACTGTCTGGGGCCTGATGTTTTGTCGTAGATAACCTCATTAATGAGGGGCCCTTCTGTTACAAATGTACCTACACATTTGGACAATTTTGCCATAATTTAGTTTTTCTCCCGAAATAACCTCCCAGTTTTGTGCGGAGAAACAAATAGCCTCTTTTGTTCATTGGCTGATATGTTGGTCACGAGCTGCTTGGTTCTTTGGTCACCAAACTGCATATAACTGCATATGTGCTGACTGGCTGAGCTCTCTTGGTATTCTCCTTGTGCCCAACTGGATTATTTTATACGTAGGGTTACAATTTTGGCTATGAGTGGCCCCCTCATTGTCCCCCTTTGTGAATATTTGGATGTGAGCAGAGGGGTGATGAGCCTCCAGATGAGGGAAACCCAAAGAAGAAAGGACTAGGAGAGGAAGGAGGAGGACAAACCCCCTCTCACGGGAGAAAACTGGATTAAGGAGCAATCGGAGGAAAGAGGCGTGGCAGAGGAGAGAGAGGCAACACAGAGCGGCGAGATAGAGGCGGGTGGATGCGATCCACACCCTGAGATGCTGTGCTGGCTGAGAGAAGACGAGATGTCGGTCCAGGACCTGCTGCACAGGCTGCAGTGTGTCATCACTCATATCGGTAAGTCGTGATCATCCTCCTCTTCATATTCCTTATAGCTTCTTTCCGCCGGTGGAGCCCGTTGGAAGATGTTCCTTCATCTGAACATGTTTCTCTGGTTATCCTTGAATGGCTTGGAAATCTCTGTGTTCTCATCAGGACCAGTGAGCGGAGGAGGGGTGAACGGATGAAACAGGAGAGCTGTTAGTGTAGTGGTCTTTCTGCGGTTGTCAAATACCACATATTTATTGAGTATGTGTTTAGTCTATCGGCGCATCCCCCCCATGACATTCACTGGTAGTGAGATTCGGATGTGTTGACATTTATTTTTCCATTGATCGGGCTGGCTTTACAAGATCAAGATCAATATTTATTACTTCTCCCTTCTCCTTTCCTTCACCTGCATCTCTCCTTTGCTCTTTTTTCTTTTTCTCATCTCATGATAATGTTCCACTTCCCTCCCCTCCGCACCTCGGCGTCTCCACCATTCCTCCCATCCGTCCCCGCTGTCCTCTGTGTCTTCATCTCTCTCGTCTCCCTTGCCTCCCATCAGCCTTTTGCCTCTTCCACTTCCTGGTCCTCTCCCCCCTCGGTTGAGAAGTAGGTTAATGTGCCACGCTGGAGAATGTCACGCAGCATCTTCCATTGCTGCACTTCCTGCATTGCACCGCCAGGGGAGCGAGGGGCAGGGCTGGTAACTATGGAAACTAAGGCAGCTTACTGAGCAAGGGGCCCTGCACGGGTTTGTTGGGAGCCCGGCTCCCCCGGGATGCTGCTGCTGCAGCTGTTTATTGGTTTCATTATTCTCCAACCAAAGGCCTTGACTCACGTCTAATGAGCCTGCTGCAGGAAGTGATCTCCTTGCTTTAGTCGACTGGCAGCAGTCCAAACGCTAGCTCATGCCTTTTTCTATGATCTTCTCTCAAATGCATTTTAAAAACCTGGGGTAGACAAGTCAGTGTCTTCATGTTCCGACCTAAAGCAGTGCAGCACTTCTACAATAATAACATAGTGTAATTAAATGGCAGCACAAATGACTAAAGGTCATTCTGACAATTACGTGATGTTTATGAACATGGAATAGTGATATTGGTTTATAATCCACTGCCTCTGAAATCACCTTCACTCTGTGCAGAGACTCATCTTTAACGCTAACTAGACTTCACACGCACGACTTCCGCTCCCCTCTCACGTTTTAAATGGCCACTCTATGAGTGTGCAGCCCTCTGACGTGCACTATGCTGAATCACTCAATCCCGTATAGATAACATTAAAGCTTGATGTCGACTTTGTCAATGTCACTGCTAATATGTCACAAGAAGGACACATGTTAGTGCTCTTTAGATGGACTTTCTGGAAATGAGTTGCCTTAGTATTGATATGAGGACGCCCACAACCTCAGCTCTGCACATCCACACCTACACACAAAAGCCCCCTCTGTCCACTATTGGTGGCAGATGACATCAGCACAGCGCCAGGATGTGTCATATACCCTGGTCCCATAAATGGGATCTAGAATGGTCCCAGGTCCCACTAAGGCATGTCAGGATGCTGCTCACACAATCCTTCTCTTGTTGCTTAAAGCTCCCTTCAAGCCTTTGGTTTATCAAAGGAGGGTGTGTTACAGGGTCTTCACTAGTGACCAGAGCAAAAGGTCAGACTGCAGGGACACATACTGCCCAATGTTGCTGTGTTTTGTTTCCCCGGGCAACCAAGAGGGGGAGGATAATACACTGAAAGTACACATGATGCAGGGAGACCCCCTCCATGCACTGAGTCCATCACATAGGAGACCCCGCTGTCATTAGCACGTCATTCACATCTGCCAAGAGCACTTTAGTGCCTTGCTAAAAGGCCTTACAATAGTAACAACCATGAACGCACCCGGGCCTCGTGTACAAAGACCTGCGTGGATTTCTTTCTGAAACATGGCGTACGATCAAACCCAAATGCCCCCCCCACGCACAAAAATATCCAAATGTATCAATGTGTGCGAACGCATGAATCCAAGCACATTTCCTTTGTACATCCCAATCGACGTAGAATTGAGCGCACATGACCCGACTCCTCCCTGTCCACGCCGCTACTTAAATATGCAAATAATATTGAAATGAGCCCGCCACCTGCCCCTCTCTGCATGATCAGAAAAGACATCAAGGTCCATGTAAAGCAGACTGGATATACAGTTTCCATTGGTTATTCTCTACTTACATGTGTCACATACTACTGTTGCAAGGGAATAATATTAGAACAGCAAGAAGCCATCCACGGCGCACAGCGCCAGCTTGTAGTCTGTCCCCAAAAAGGCGTTACTCAGAATGTATGGAACCAGCCCACCTCGCCACCAATAGCGATTCTGGGGGTGATCTGATAGGTAGTTGGTCAAGTTCGTCAACACAAGAAACAAGAGAAATGCTGTCAATCAATGATGACAGCTGAACAACTGATTTGGGGCCAGTTTTACATTTGTAACTAACAGAGTAATAGTCGTACTGAGGCTGTGAGAGCTGACTTCAGTTCAGCGGACGTTTGGCCACGCAGGTCACGTGACCCACGAGATGAGCGCGCGGCACCTGCCGCTGGTCCGTGAAGCACGAGGACGGTCACAGTTTACTACAGCGACGACACAACAACGATAAAAACGCCGGAATCTGTCGACTGAGAGGTATGGTGATTTAATGTTTAGTTATATCGTTGTTCCCTCTGAATGTGTAGGAAAACTTTATCCAGCACTAAGTAGCAGCTAAAAGTCGAACTACACTGCACTAGCTGGCTAGCTTAGCAGCCTGCAAACCGAGTTAAGCGTTGAACGTTAGCGTTTTATTTTTTTTAATTATTAGGATACCGCCATGAAATATGAAACGCTGTTTTCTGGACTGAAGACTGAGGGTGTTTGTTTGCAGATGTGTGTTCAATAGAGCTAACAGTGTCTGGAATATAGTGTGACAGTCTAGATTTAAGTAGCTATAACACAAGAACAAGCTGTAACTTATTTATTTGCTCTGTGATTTAAGGGCTGTTTAAAGACTATTTGCTCTTGGAGATAAAGGACTTTTTGTTTGCATCAATTAGCTCATCTTCACAGTTCACATATTTTTAGATGTTTAAATAGGCAGAGGCAGAGCAAATTGCATTCAAATTCCTGACTTGGTGGGTCTGTCATAACCTCTACGTTGGGTCAGCACAAATGTAACGATGGTGACAAGGATTCCTTTAGGAGGACGATCTTCTACCCCATTGTGGACACCATACTTAGAGAGTTAGACACGCGCTTCTCCAAAGACAATTGTGAAATAATGAGAGGAATACAAGCTTTGGACCGTTAATACACCTGAATGAGAGGTGGATAATCCCATCCCACACGGCTGGCATGGCTCGGCTCAGGGTCCTCTGAAAGGCCCCGGTTGGCAGGAACCCCAAGGTGGCGATCCCCTGTGTGGGCACAGGTAGCACTGGCTCCTCGCCGGCCACAGCTCTGCACATAGTTGGAGGAGGACTGCCCTCGGGAACCTAAAGCGGCTGATAAGCCAGTTGTCCTCACGTGCAAGCAAATCCTTTCTGTCTCTAAACATGCGCGCTCCCCTTATTGCCCCATTTGCAATGTCTTCTAGTGCTAAAGCAGCCATTGTTTAAATAGTATGCATTGCACCACTTTCTGCATGCTTTTATATCCACTCGTGTAATTGCAGACACATGTTTATTGTTGATCAGTGTTAAATGTTCATGTGTCTCAGAGGTCCACAATAATCAGTCTGAGGACAAATTGTGTTCACATTTATTTATTATTACAGTTTCCCAACATCACCTGTAAGTGTCGCCAAAGAATCAACAGCTGTAGAAAAGGGCGTAGGGCAGCCCTGCACATTTCTACGGTCCTTTTGCTCTGGATTCATCTGATCGTTGTTGTGCGTACGCACCCTTTGGACACGAGGCCCCAGGGGAATTATGAATGGGAATTTGATTAAATCTTCTAAAATGTAGGAAACATTTTTTTTTACCTGAAGCAATACATTATTGACAACGTTATATTATATTATGGAGATGGACTAGAATGGTCCAGTCGACGTTGAAAATCTACCAAATAGCTTGAAATCAGAATCAAATCATTTTAACACAGTGCCTAAAGGTGACAACTTCCAAGACTCAGCAAACCCAAAGAAAGGTGGCTTTTAAAGGGTAGAAAATAAGGCACAGGTGAACACAATGAAAACAATCCAGGCTGGAAGGCTGAGGACCCCACATGGCCCTTCAGGGTACTGTCGTCCAAAAACCCCGACATCAGGTGTGTTGTTGTACCTGTCTGGCTGATGGGTGCTCAGTCTGTCTCAGTCAAATCAGAGGACACCTTAATGTCCCTGGTGTCACAGAGATTAGAGTGATGAGGTGGTGACAGGTGACAGGTGTATGTGGCATTGTAGTTGACCTGTGCATTCACATAGTCGCATGGTAACAAAATATTCACATTTAACAAAACTGCTTCGTAACTGAAGTTTATTTTGTCGTGGATTTTTTGCTTTTGCTGTGTCCCCAGATGTCCCACAGATGTTTCGAGTCTTTCTTTTCTTTGTTGTTGTCATTTTAAATAAAACCAAGCAAATCGATTTGTAGCTTTTATTTAGATTGTGTTTGAAAGAGCGTCCGTCGGTCCTCTTGGTTGACCCAGTGCATAGCAGTGGGTGGTATTACCCAGAGGACAAGCCCCCCAGCCATGACGTCAGAGCTGCATTCTCCCTGCTTCCTCTTCCTGCCTGTGGAACAGGAGGACGGGTCACCATATCCTTCGCTCAGCTGGACTGAGGCCAGCTGAGCAGCTCACAACAATGGAACTGGTCCTCTGGGCCAAGACAGAACTGGCTTCAGCCGGGCCTCCTTTTCTCATCGCACACATGTTGTGAGCGGCTCCATCCTGAGCAGATCAAGGCTGGAGGGGGACACGGCTTTAATACACTGGGTGTGTGCAGAGGTGGACGTGTACACAAAGACGTTTATATCCTCAAGTCGTCCAAACTAAATCTTGCTTGTCCCTGCTATTCACATGACGCATATGGGCCTTTGGTTTAGTTGTTCACCTCCAGGTAATGTTCTCCATGGAGAATCCCAACAAGCAGCTTTCAGTAACAAACTCCACACGCCTTTCCCTTTGAAACACCCTTTCTGCAGTAGTTTATCCTACGAATGATGAGATTATTTTCTATGGGGACTAGAAAGTCCAACCGTACTTACAGCTGGCTATTTATTGTTTCCTTCAAATAAGCTGTTGATCCTCTTATGGTAGGAATTCCTGCTTTACTTTATGTCGCATTGCTTTAGGAAACGGAACGAGAACCAAATGTCAATCCTCAACAAAAGGTCTACGTCCTCCTGTACGAGGGACATTTGTGCAAAACTGTCATAGTAAAAAGTTATGCCTCTGTTCCCCTACATCTGTAAACAACATCATCAGTGACAAGAAACAGTAGAAACAGCTGCAGTAGCGTGCTCATCACTGATGTGAAGGTAGGATCAGTCACAGACTACCAGCAGACAGGAAGTCAGTCCTTGGGAGGACTTGTTAGGCTCATCATTTCCAGTGTGTGGTGTTTTGTTGGTTCCTCCTGGAGGCCTGTGCTGATGTAGGCCATGATGCAAGCATACAACACTCATTACCTTTGTTGGATGTTGACACTGGGAGGGATGGAGCCTGTAGCTTCTTGGGTCACCCTCTAGGAAGAAAGCGGGCACTGTGGTCACCAGAGCTTTATAATTTAGCTCCACACATCAGCTGGTTTCACAATGATTCACTGAGGATACGCCGTTAGCATGTAGCCAGCTAGCTAGCTAAACCTCCCAGGTACAGAAGCGGCTTCCCTTTCACGCCGCTCGTCGTCTGGTTGTGAGGTCAGGGGCTGATGTGGGTCCAGCTGTTTGACCTCTAGTTTCTCCACGTAGGGCGGAGAAGGGAAAGCCCAAATCTCAATGTATTTTAGGACGCTGACATTATAATGTATATAAGTAATATAACTCAGTGATTGGCTAACTGCTTCTTAGACCCGCCTCCTTAGGGACACGGCCGAGCCCAGCAGAGACCAGCGGAGCGGAGGAAAAGCATATATTTAGTGCAGATATGTTAATTTACAAATATAACCGGGTATATGATCCACGTTTCAAAAACACAAATATTGACTATTTGTAAAATGTATATTTGGACTGGGGGAGGAAGCCGGAGAACAGGAAAAGCCAAATATAGAATTAGTTATGTGAAGGATACAGTCCCCCAGCCTGTATGACTGAGACCTGTAGTGGTGGCTGCTGTGAGGCCATGCACTAGAACTTCCTTCGCGTGTCATGTAGCCACAGTGAAAGGAGCCACACATGTGGCTGAGGCCTTTCAGCAGACACTGCCTGCTCTTGTACTGTTTCCACGACACGGCCAGTGCTGACAAATACAAAGGGACTCATGGAGAAAAAGAAACTAGCTACAAAGTGAGAAATATCCTAAAAAAGGAAGGAGACAAAGGGCTCGTGGACGAAGAAGGTGGAGAAACGGCCTGCAGAGGGTTAGAAGCATGTCGTCAAATGGAAAAGCAATAAAGAACCTTCCAGAGGGGGGAAACATAAAGGTGGGAGTAAACAGGGGAGGGTAGGGGGGAGTTCCCACTGCCTGATGGGGGTGTTGTTGAGGATATACGGTGGGTGAGCGAAAAGCGCATCACAAGGTCCAGACCCGCTCTGACCAAAACATGCACATTCCTCTCTCTCTCTCTGCTGCACACTAAAGAGGAGGGCTCGTCCCGCAGCGCGCAGAGGGAACACACAGCCAGGACCGGACCACAGTGCCACCTGTGTGTGTGTGCGCGCTGCTGGACGCTGGTGGCGCTGCGGCTCGGCCCCTCCTCTCGCCGTGGATAGTTTCCGAGCAGCAGCATGGGATCAGTGATTTGTAAGTGATGTTTCTACAGCTTGACACTCTTGTGGATTTGGGTTTCTGTTCCAGCTCAGGGTCCTGGTAGATGTTTGTAGTGATTCTGTTATGAGTGAGTTTATGAATGAGTATGATCTGTTACTAATGAGTGTTTGTCTTTACTAGACTGACTATTATAATCACTATTACCATACTGTATTGTTGGTTATGATGCGTTTATGTGGACATTCCTTGTCATTTTTAAAAAAAGGACGTCTGATAGACAACGGAGGAGGATTAGTGTTGCAGCTTATTTTTCACTTTATACTTGGTTGGCACCAAGGAATCATTACATTCTTATCCAGTACTATTTATTTTTGGATTATTTTCAAAGAAACGAGTACTGTAAATTAGCAGAGTAGACTTCTAAAGGTGGAAATTGGGCAACATTCCCTTATTAGGAGCATATAGTATAGTATAGTATGCTATGCTACATTTAAGTACAGTACATGAGTAAATGTACTTTTGTGATTTGGGGGTACGATGATAATAAGCTGGCGTCGACATTGCCTGAAGTCAAAGTGGGCCCATGGTGTGATTTCCTGGACCACAGTGTATCTCTCTAGGGTCGTGAACCCAAGGAAGTTCTGTGTTGAGTGGGAAGTTGTTCGTATGAGCGAACCAGAGGTCAAGCAAAACCAAGCCTTGAGAGGCATGAATAATGCTCTCATTTTTGATCATTGGAGGGCTTGACAGGTGTATGAGGTTGACAAGGCAGGGTCACTCTAGAAACAAGTTGTTTTATTCTAAATGGACTGTACTTCTCTTTCCCGATCATTTAAAGCTCTTCAACACTTGGTGTCATCATTCATCCATTCATACCATTCACCCACAGTGACACCTGTCCACCAGCAAATAACATTCAAGTAGATATGCTCTCCACTAAATGGTACCATTAATACATATTAATAAACAGTTTAAAGCCGGTCATGCATTTTTGGTGACTGATTATTGTAATCACATGACTGCTGCACAAATCTATTCCCCTGTAAAACAGGAGTTATGAAGTCTCCCTTGATTGCATTACTGTAATCCTGTTGCACTGGGGCTAAAAATAAGATGGGTGTCCAGGGATGGAGCGGTCAGTGTGCAGATGCTCCCTCACAGCAGGTAGTGGTGCTTTCTGGGAGTCACTCAGCCAGGCAAATGTCCTGTAAGAGGCTCTAGTTTCTAGAGCAGAGATTATGACGCAGAGACAGACAGGGACAGGGACAGGAGGCACCTCGCTGGCTCTATAGAGGGACACAGTGCTGCACTGTTGCTGTGTGTGTGATTAACAGAGAGCAGAGGCGTTGAGGAGACCTGGATGATTCTGCTGTCTCTGCCAGTGAGCAGGCTTGATGGTAGATGTTGCAGATAGGAACACACACCCAACCGAGGTCAGGCTGAGTAATGACTGGAGATGGACGGCCCATGCAGCTTGCGATGCCAGACCCCCCCTGTCTCGGTGTCCAAGCTGTGGTAGATATGGAGCAGCATTTTCCACCGTGCGGATCTCCACTGCAGAGATGGAGTCTTTCCACCACTTCCTGGGTGTGTGTCAGGACGCTGAGTCAAGTAGGTCTACCCACCCCTGCATCCCTTGCTCCACGCTGTCCCTCAGCATGTCCATCTGTGTAGTGTTTTAAATGTCTCCTGCCTGGTTCTGCAGTGCGTCACTCTGTCTTTGCGTAGGTGTTGTAATAATAGACAGCAGGTACAAATCATGGACCAGACTGGGTTGAAAAATAGCTCAGTTACTGTTGTTTTATCGATCACAGGAAATCTCTGACATGGTTGGTAGGTTGCCATAGTTACATGCTTTGCCTGAGACCTTGTCTTGCATCAGGACGTATGAGTCTACATTGAGCTTACCAGGTTTAACATTTAAACAGCACATTTCCTTGAGCCTTGAGTTCGCAGCATGCAACAATTTCTTCTGGTTTTCTATTTGCAGGCAAGGACCCAGTCCCCCTGTACAATAGGACACCTAAACAAGGGCCAAAGGAAAGGCCAAAACACCAGGAGACTGCTAAACAATGTCGCATTGCCATTGTGAGCATGTTAGCATGCTAGCATTAGCTCCAACTAACAGTGCAGTATGAACAGAGCTGCTGATGGGAACTGATTCATTGCTCATAGGTTTCATAATTTGGCTGGCATTGTATTTGAGTCTTCTTGTCTGGAGGCTAGGGGGCACGGGGGTGTGGTGGTTTGCACCGTCGCCCTGCAGCAAGAAGGTCCTGGGCTCCACCCGCCCGGCAGCCCCTCCGTGTGGGTTCTCCGGCTTCCTCCCCCAGTCCACATACATGCTCTGGGGATTAGGTTGATCGGTGGCTTGGTGAATTGCCCGTAGGTGTGTGAATGGTTGTTGCACTGCGATTTGTCCAGCGTGTACCCCGTCTCTCGCCCCATGCTGGATGGGGCTGACTCAGCCTTGACCCCGTAGGACGGATACGCGCCTTTGAATATGACTGACTGACTGATGTCAGTAAACTGGACACAGTTGTTACTTGGATTGCTTTGGGGGCAGTGATGGTCAATACATAGATTTGCTTTTAACATGAGTCAAAGCCTACTGACATTTCTACATATGTGACGTATGTTTTTAGGTAAAATGTATTTAAAGCAACAGAACTTTTACTTGAGTATACTTCACTACTGCATTTTGTACATCAACCATTCTTACTCTCCATGATTAGAACTATATATTTGTTGTCATGCTTAGTCAGTAGTCACTGCAGGGCCAATCATATTCAAGACCAGATAATTGTTTTCAAGATAGATAGGTGTGTTTAAAGGAGATCTATATTACTAGCTGTTTCTTTCCTTGCTATGGCGCTAACAAAAGGTAGCTGCAGGCAGTCTCTTGAGTAGCCCAGAGCTCCAGAGCAGCTGCAGACAGCTGTTGTTAAGGTGCAGAGGACTTCCAGGCAGTTTTGCATGAGTGCTGCATTCCTCAGAGGGAGAATAACGACAGACTTAAATATCACCACAGTGGGCAGAACGGGGAATGGAACAGGGACGACGTGACTCGTTTAAGGTCGGCGTGGTCTGCAGAACATGGAGTTATTTCATGATGGTCACAACCTGCCTGCTCTCCAAAAGCCTGCCGCAGATGAGCTGGATTTAACGTATGTTATGAACATGCTTACGTTCATGGCGACTCACATACACGCCAGGGTACACATTCCCATACCCCAGAAGGCTAATGACCACCATGTGCGCTTGTAGTCAGACAACCTGTGTGTGTGTGTGTGTGTGTGTGTTGGAGCGAGCCCTGTTAATCAGCGGACCCTGTCACAAGATATCCTGTGATTGTCTTCTTGCTCTGACGCCCTCTTCCTGAGGACAAATAGGAAACGCCCCCATCCACTGGACCTGCAGAGAGACCACCACCTAAAGATAGCACAGGCTCTGCGTGACGGTTTTCTGCTGTTCCCATTGATATGATCCCATATTTGAGGAAGGGCTGGTGTTCAAGACCAAAGTCCCATTCCATCTGTTACATGCTTATTGAACTAGCAGAAACATGTACATGGTGATATAACTCACAGCCTTGCCTCCGGCACACTTTGCTTTTACACAGATAAAAGAACAGAAATGTGTTATTTAAATACATGAACATCAACTTAAATGTGGCTCCTACAATAGCTACAACAGAGTTTAGACTGCATGCTGTGTGTGTGTGTGATGCATTGGTGCTCTGGCATGCGTGCATGGGGGCCTCAGTCTGTCTGTGTGTGCTCCTGCTGAGCCTCATGAGATGTTCAGGTCCTACAGGCTCAGGGGTCACATGTCGACTGTAGCAGAGGAAAGAGAGAGGCCTTTTATAACCCTCAGCCTTGTACACAATCATTCTCAGGGAGAGAAGGGCTCTTTGTGGTAGCTGCTCAACAAGCACATCTTAAAGTTCTCTCTCTCCCCCACACTCACCATGAGTCACTCTCAGTGTGTCAGGAGAGTGGAGAAGGTGAACAGGTTAGGATAGAGGAGAAGATGCAGTTGCACAGATCTTCAGCTCTTCTGTGATCTTCTGTGGTTCACTTCTGCTCATCATGTAGACCAGGGGTCAACTAAAATGTGATGAGGTCCAGTTAGAGAACATATCTAGAAGCAAAGGTCCAAGACAAAGACAATATTAATTGTCATGTAGCAAAGAACTGAACATATGTGTGTGTGTGTGTGTGACTGCAAATATGAATAATGTTCTCAATTAACTAAATAAAAGTAGGACTGCAATAAAAAAAAAAAGTCAAAATGTTCAAATAAAGCGCTTCAATTCAGAAAAAAAACAGGAAGATAAGCTTGAATTTTTCTTTTTTTGCTTCACATTTGGACTTGACAGTCTCAGCAAATATCTATCTCCACTCTCCGGGAGAATTAAGATCTATTTGTTTCTGCCAGGACTTTAAACCTGTACCTGAAGGCATCAGGGCTGCTTTCTGGTTTAGTGCTGCAATGGGAAGTATGAACAGAAACCAGTTCCTTCATTATGGATTAAATGCTCTACTGTCGCTGTCCATTTGTCTCACTCGTCCCTTTCTCGCGCTTTCTCTCACGTCTCAACATCTTTCTTTTCTTCCTACCGTCTTTTTATTTGTAATTTTCCGCTACCTCTCCCATCTGTCCGCTGTATTGAGACGATTTAATGGTCATGAAGCCACTACCGTAAAGACGAGTAGAGCTGCGCAGTCGAAACGTGCGCTGTCATGAATGAATCACAAAAATACTTTTTTTAACTTTTGGTCCGGGTCTGGATGGGACGGCTTCTGGGTCCGGATCCACACCCCGGTCACAGTCCAGACCAAAGTCCGGTTTCCTTCGACATGAACAGAACAGTCAGGGGTGTAAACAAACATACAGGAACCACCTGTGTGATTTTCATTTGAGGATCTGGGCCCTGTTCCTCGTACGTGGTTCAACTAAGTCCATCAAATGTCCCATTATCCAGCTCGAATTACAAAGATGATTGACATCTCAAACTGTCTCGTTAGTTTGATCAGGATTATCGCCCGTCCGATCACCAAAACCAGTACAACGGCAAATAGACGTAGAGGAAGGCGAGCAGGAGATGAAGATGAACGCATATGTATTTGAATCAAATGTAGTGCACTCTCATGTTGTTCATTCTGTACGTCCATCGTAGTCTGTCCGTCCCGGAGGAGGATCCTCCTCTGTCTCTCTAAAGGTGTCTTCCCTTTTTTGCCAGGGGAGTGGTGAACTAACCCAGCAGCTCAAATGAAGCAGGTTCCAGTTGTTCCATGTGTTGCTATGGCGATAAACCTGCTTCGTCTCCTTTTGAAAAGGATCCGGCTGACTCCGTTAGCCGTACGTTTCACTTGCTGTTTACACACAGCTGGGAGTCTACTCTCTCATAGGAAGTCCTCCTAAAAACACAACAACATTCTACTGAAAACAATGTGTGTGTGTGTGTGTGTGTGTGTCTGTGTGCATGTGCCGATTTCTAACTATGTCAGGGATCCCCAACCTTTGCCCTACGGACAGGTTTCATGTAATATTTGGCAGAAAATACGATGAAATAACCGTCCGAGGGGGGTGGGTGAGGGAGGCGTGGGGGCGGTGTGTGTGTGTGTGTGTGTGTGTGTGTCTAGGCGGTAGAAAAGAATAAGACTAGATCCAACAGCGTCTGCTGGGAGTAAAGCCGTATAAAGAGGCTGCACTTGTCCACCATGTGGTCCACAAAGGTCACGTCCACCAGGTCAAACAAGCAGCACATGACTCCAGGCACACAGGTACGATCCACACACACTCCGCCTGTTTTTCTCTCTCACAAACGCCACAGAGGCCGTTGTTCCTCCTACTGAATTCTGATTTGCTGCTAACGCACTTTCTCCTCAGCTGGAGCTGGAAAAAATGACCTCAGCCACACATACTGAAATGTGATACACAACATTTGGTGACTACATCTATTTTGTGCTGAAAGGCAGTTATTTAGTTACTATTTGTATTGCCTCTAGAATCCGTAAGGCACTTGAGGGAGTACTTTATTGTCAATAATGCTGGGGACGAGAGGGCCACACCCCCACAGCTTCCTAGAGAGATGAGACTGGCGGCTCCACCCCAGCCTCCACTGGTGGGACGAAGACACGGAGTGGACTGGTTATTACATGTGTCCCAACATAAGATAAAATAGAAGTCGGGTAGGGTACAATCAGCAGGCGTAGTAAAAAACAAGAAAGACAAGTACAATCCACTTTGTGGCTTGTGTCCATACCACAGATTAAATCATTCTGGTCTAGACATGCGTTGGTGTTCCCAATGAATTCTAGTGTTCCCAGTGTTCCCAGTACCTCAGGAGGTGATGTCCTGGTGGTTTTAAATGAACTTGATTTTCCCAGGAAGCTGTTCAATTTCAATTCAATTCATTTTATTTTGTATAGCGCAAATTACAAATTAGCCTCAGAGGGCTTTACAGTCTGTACACATGCAGCATCCTCTGTCCCCAAACCCTCACATCGGCACAGGAACAACGCCCCAAAATATGAAAAAACCCTTTCAATGGGGAAAAAAGGGAAGAAACCTTAGTGAGAAGGTCAGAGGAGGATCCCTCTCCTGGGATGGACAGACTGACATGGATGTCATGTGTACAGAATCAACAATGTAAAAGATGTACAATACATTCAACTCCTCTAACAGAAATGATACAAGTAATTACAAGTAGCAGAACAAGTGTACGGCAGGACCACTGCAGGGACAACCTCCATCAGATAGAACCACCATCAGGTAGAACCACCATCAGATAGAACCACCATCCACAGAGGCTTCTGTGGGGAGGGAGAGCAGAAAGATGTTGGTTTATGATGACAGTAATATGAATCATATTTAAAGTAATGATGATGGCAGCAGCAGGTGTCAGCAGAGCCATGAGCCAGGAGTCAGAACCGGGGTCCGCACGAAACTGATCCACGGAGACCTGCTAGGCGAGAAAGCACAAAGAACTCCTGAATGAAGCTGAATTAGCGATGTACATTAATAAAACATGGATAAAAAAACCCTGTTGAAAGCAATGGAAAAAGCCAGTCAGAAAGGCTTAAGGTACCGAGGTCAACCATGAGCTGTCACACCACATTATAAGTGATGAATAACAGCCTTCAATACATTTGACTTTTTAATCATTTCTGCATGTCATTTGGTGCAACATGAGATGCTCAGGTGATATGGGTTTTGGTGTGTGATCTTCACTCATCAGGCTGTGTAGCTGATATCCAAGTGGAGCTTCATTGCTCCCCCAACAGCAAACAACCCATGAGCATGTTCTAGTCCGTGTTAATGCATGTCTTCATTCTCAATGACAGAAGACGTTTAGTTCTCTCTGCAGTGGTCAGAGGTGCAAACCGGAGTGGAACCAAAATAATCGTTCAACTAGAGTAAGGTAGAGTCCAGAGAAGGCCATGGATACTCGCACACACACATTCATGCAGAAGCACGCCTCATGTGTGATGACAGAATATGACTCAAGAATACTTTCTCAAATTGAACAACGACATGATGCTTCCTTGTCAGTGTCTGTAATTAAGGTATGGATGGACAGTGCAGGTGCACAATTTGATTTGATGTTCACCTGGATAACTTTCCCTCCCTCTCTCCCAGAATGTATGATTCATATTGTGAGATTCATTCTCTCGGTTACAGTCTATATGTGGCCTTTGTGTCGGCCATTCTCTGGGGTTTAGCATGTCTGTGTTTCTCCTTACAGATGAGATAATGCAGCAGGAGATCAGGCCTCTGCTGGCTGTGGACATCATAGAGCAGCTGCATCGCCAGTTTGCTTCACTCTCAGGTATGTCGAGTAAATGACAGAACTGTCACTATTGATACGACTTCAAGCACATTCATGTCTATAACAGAGTTAAAGGAAATGACCTATGTCCATGGAGAAGATTTCTAAAAGCAACATTATCAACAGTTGTGCTTTTGGGCCACAACATGGACTGATGTTTGGAATGTGACCCATTATTCATATAATGTTGTGTGCTGCTGTGTATACTCTGTAACAGGCCAGTCGTCCTTTGTTGGCGTTACCACATGTAGTGTTCTATGTTGTATTAGCTATCTTTCTATTCTCACCTCTATACCCAAACCATTGTGTAGGTAGAAAGATGACTGTGATGAAAGTAAAGTGTATCATCTAAAAGAACATTAACTAGTTGTG
This sequence comes from Pungitius pungitius, assembly GCF_949316345.1. NCBI lineage: Eukaryota > Metazoa > Chordata > Actinopteri > Perciformes > Gasterosteidae > Pungitius > Pungitius pungitius. The sequence goes on from NC_084906.1 coordinate 214,745, forward strand.
ACTAATTACTATTATAGACTTTTGCAATTTAACGCTCTAGTTACTGCTAAGATCGAAAATTCTCTTCACAAGAAACATTAAGTTGTAAATTGGCTTATTTGAAATTGCACCTTCTTGTTTCTTGTTCTTCCGAGTTTGTATCTGTATGGTTGAAATGGACTTACAGTAAGTCGCTTTGGATAAAAGCATCAGCTAAATGAATGTAATGTAAATATTCATAAAAATCAAGTGCCAGAAGACCTTCAGCTCAATGTTGCCATCTTGTGTCTATTGTGTGGAAGCAGAAGAGTTACACCAGTTTGGCTTTTCATGGTCTCCAATGACAAAGTTATCCCGATGGAGTCGACCCCTAAATGAATGATAGATTAGTGATATGGAATTAGTCCAGGAAGAGTTCATCAATTTTAACATTGTGTGGTGTTTTTGTGTTGCAGGAGGAAGAGGGAAAGATGGTGCTCCCATCATCATCTTCCCAGAGTTCTCCAGCTTCAGCGAAGTGCCAGAAGATGACTTCCTCAATGTTGTTACCTACTTGACCAGCATACCCAGGTACACACACTCCAACACACAGCTTAGTTCTGATTGGAGTCATCCTCACATAATTACACTCCTACTCTATGCTCATTGCACACCAATGTTACCACATTGCTGCGCCTGTTATCAGACAATTGAATTGGTGTTATTAGTGGTTTATAGCTGTATAGCTATGGAAGTTGGGCCAAACACAGCAGGCTAGATGCATTGCAGTTCCAAAGTATTCCAATGGTATTGCTAACTGCTGGTGATGGCTGACATCCTTCTAAATGGGTGCCTCTGTTAGCCGCCACCTTGTTTGCATTGTCTATGTGGTGTGTAGTTTTCTATTGTGAAAATATCCCCCTGCTCTCAGAAGATCTGTGTGGTACTTGGACTAAAAACTAACTATATAGCTGAGCTGTGTGTACATTTTTTGTTTTTAGAGTTTTAGACTGTCATTTTTACACAGAGGCACAAATGATCAAAGACACAGTGCACTCATGTGTCTTCATCCCCCGTGTTACCAGTTTGGATGCTGCCAGTATCGGCTTCATCATCATCATCGACCGGCGGAAGGACAAGTGGAGCTCTGTGAAGGCCTCTCTATCCAGGATTGCTGTAAGTTCTATATTTACTATAAACATATACAACAATGGTAGATAATAGATAATATCAGATTCAATGCTTATAGTAGTGGAGTCACTGAGTGGACTGGTTACTGTGTGACAGAGAGGCTGAGTGGACTGGTTACTGTGGGACAGAGAGGCTGCGTGGACTGGTTACTGTGGGACAGAGAGGCTGAGTGGACTGGTTACTGTGGGACAGAGAGGCTGCGTGGACTGGTTACTGTGGGACAGAGAGGCTGCGTGGACTGGTTACTGTGGGACAAAGAGGCTGCGTGGACTGGTTACTGTGTGACAGAGAGGCTGCGTGGACTGGTTACTGTGGGACAGAGAGGCTGCGTGGACTGGTTACTGTGGGACAAAGAGGCTGCGTGGACTGGTTACTGTGTGACAGAGAGGCTGCGTGGACTGGTTACTGTGGGACAGAGAGGCTGCGTGGACTGGTTACTGTGGGACAAAGAGGCTGCGTGGACTGGTTACTGTGGGACAGAGAGGCTGCGTGGACTGGTTACTGTGGGACAAAGAGGCTGCGTGGACTGGTTACTGTGGGACAGAGAGGCTGCGTGGACTGGTTACTGTGGGACAGAGAGGCTGCGTGGACTGGTTACTGTGGGACAAAGAGGCTGCGTGGACTGGTTACTGTGGGACAGAGAGGCTGCGTGGACTGGTTACTGTGGGACAAAGAGGCTGCGTGGACTGGTTACTGTGTGACAGAGAGGCTGAGTGGACTGGTTACTGTGGGACAAAGAGGCTGCGTGGACTGGTTACTGTGTGACAGAGAGGCTGCGTGGACTGGTTACGGTGGGACAGAGAGGCTGCGTGGACTGGTTACTGTGGGACAAAGAGGCTGCGTGGACTGGTTACTGTGTGACAGAGAGGCTGAGTGGACTGGTTACTGTGGGACAGAGAGGCTGCGTGGACTGGTTACTGTGGGACAAAGAGGCTGCGTGGACTGGTTACTGTGTGACAGAGAGGCTGCGTGGACTGGTTACTGTGGGACAAAGAGGCTGCGTGGACTGGTTACTGTGGGACAGAGAGGCTGCGTGGACTGGTTACTGTGGGACAGAGAGGCTGCGTGGACTGGTTACGGTGGGACAGAGAGGCTGCGTGGACTGGTTACGGTGGGACAGAGAGGCTGCGTGGACTGGTTACTGTGGGACAGAGAGGCTGCGTGGACTGGTTACTGTGGGACAGAGAGGCTGAGTGGACTGGTTACTGTGGGACAGAGAGGCTGCGTGGACTGGTTACTGTGGGACAGAGAGGCTGCGTGGACTGGTTACTGTGGGACAGAGAGGCTGCGTGGACTGGTTACTGTGGGACAGAGAGGCTGCGTGGACTGGTTACTGTGGGACAGAGAGGCTGCGTGGACTGGTTACGGTGGGACAGAGAGGCTGCGTGGACTGGTTACGGTGGGACAGAGAGGCTGCGTGGACTGGTTACTGTGGGACAGAGAGGCTGCGTGGACTGGTTACTGTGGGACAGAGAGGCTGAGTGGACTGGTTACTGTGGGACAGAGAGGCTGCGTGGACTGGTTACTGTGGGACAGAGAGGCTGAGTGGACTGGTTACTGTTGTAAATTCACACGTGGTTGTGTTACCCAGGGGGCATTTCCAGGAAACCTGCAGCTGGTGTTGGTGCTGCGTCCTTCCAGGTTCTTCCAGAGGACGATAGCTGACATTGGGATGAAGATGCACAAAGATGACTTCAAAATGAAGGTACCGGTAAGCATTCATCAATACCAACCATGTAAACTCAAGATTAGGTATTGTCACTGAAAACAGATAAAGATACATGCACTGGGAAGTTCTTTCCATTACAGGTGTAGCTACAGTGTAGCAGTGAAATCAAAGTTTAGATAAATCCATACATGCTTTTAGATGCTGCTAGTATGTGTCTGGACTACACACTGTAAACCGCCATCAGACATAACCACCATCAGGTAGAACCACCATCAGATGTAACCACCATCATGTGTAACCACCATCAGATGTAACCACCATCAGGTAGAACCACCATCAGATGTAACCACCATCATGTGTAACCACCATCAGATGTAACCACCATCAGGTAGAACCACCATCAGATGTAACCACCATCATGTGTAACCACCATCAGACATAACCACCATCAGGTAGAACCACCATCAGATGTAACCACCATCATGTGTAACCACCATCAGACATAACCACCATCAGGTAGAACCACCATCAGATGTAACCACCATCATATGTAACCACCATCAGGTAGAACCACCATCAGATGTAACCACCATCATGTGTAACCACCATCAGATGTAACCACCATCATGTGTAACCACCATCAGAAAGAACCACCATGAGGAGAGAAAGTACAAAGACTCAGAATTAGTGATGTGCATTAATGAGATGTGAATTTGTGATGTGGTAAATGTGTTTGCAGATTGTGATGCTGAACTCCCTGTCGGACCTGCACAGTTACGTGGACAAAGGCCAGCTAACCCGGGAGCTAGGAGGAAATTTGGAGTACTGTCACAATCAGTGGATACACCACCGAACTGTGAGGAACATATCAATATGGAAGCCCCTTTCCGCCACAAAAAAGGAAGGGTTAGAAAGTCAAAATTAGGACTTAAAAAGTCAAAATTAGATCCAATAGGCTTGCATTCGGGACTTTCCCAAAAAATAAGTTACAATCTAGGATTCTGCAGGTTCACACGTGGATCCTTTTCTCTTGACAGGCCATAGAGAACTTTGCCATGACAGTGAAAACCACAGCCCAGATTCTCGAGAAGTTCGGGACAGACCTGGCTGAGACGGAGCTGCCCAATGACGTCCAGTGCACCAAAGACCTGCTCACAGCACACACCGACAAACAAGGCCACCTCAAGGTGATCCAGTACATCTAAGACACCATATCAGGGACGCTACATCGATGCATAGCAACAGAGGATTTAAAGGAAATGATTTGTAACTGTAGAGCTCGAGTAGCCAACTATGACGATGATACATTCACAGCTTTTCATGTGTGAATCCATGAGCAATGCCCCCCCCCCTTGACAGGGCCTGAGTCACATTAGGTCCTGGTTGCCCTAGAACACATATGTCAAACTCGTGGCCTGCCGGGGCGTCCAGTGCAGCCTTTTCATATTGATTCGTTTTGCACGGCACCCCCCCCTCTGTTGGCCCGCCCCTATTTAAAGTTAGTAGAGTGCATAGAGTAAAGACTCTGTAGGGGCCACTACAACATATATCACAGGGATCTGGTGCACCGGCACTCGAGAGGATTCCTTTTAACTCCCGACAATCTCACATTGCTCCAGATTCTAATAATCTGATCGGTGTCTCTACATCAATGTGGACAAACCGATCACAGAAAACTTCAGGCCTGAAAAAGTCCTAAACATTCCATGACTTAAATATAGTAGTATTTATAAAATTCAACTTTCAGTTGTGTTTATTGTCCTCTGCCATTGTTACCTGTTGCTGAGGTGAAATGCCTTCTGGGATATTTGGCTTTCACAAGAAGTCTGCTCCGATGTTTTTTCTGTAAAATGGGCGGGGGGAGTCACATCCGGGTATTATGACCCTTCTCAGACAGATATACATATACACATATTGACAAAGGGCGTAAGATTAGTTTGTTTATTTGCTTCCGCCTTCCGGTGTAACAAGTACCTTCTACTGAAACGCTCTTACATTCACTCCTGAAAGCACTTGTATGAATCCATGTGAAACACTAGCACAGCCTCATGAACAGGGGTAAGGAATAGACGTCATTGGACAGGTCATTGGAATCCCGCCTTATAAGAAAACGACCCCTCGTGGTCATAGAAGTTGTGGCGAGAACAAAGAAAGAAGTCATATGATGTAGCAGAAACAAATATATGGAGGTCTGGGTGGATGGATGAGTACCACAAACCCAAGACTTGCACCCAGTAGACCACTGTTTGTGTCCTGTGTAAAGGAGGAAACAGTCCATTTTGACGTAATTGACTGTAGTGTAGCTAACAAAATTCCTGTTTATTTTAAGGTGTGGTATTTGCAGTTTGCCCCATGTTTCCCTATGTAAGAAAGCAACCCCCACCTATGTTACCCCAACATTAGACTGCTTCGTGTCCCCAGATGAAAGGCAAATGGCCACGATGTGATGTTTTTATGTTCCCATAACATGAGAAAGCACACAGTTTCAGATGGTAATGCAGTTTTTGTCTTCAAACCAGGATGAACTGAAGCTGGCTTTGAAGCAGGGCACCACCTTGTTGGGGTGTATCAAGGAGCAGGCAGCTAAGTCGGAGAACCACCAACTCAACCCAGACGAGATGGAGAACCAGACCACGGTGGAGAGGTGACTAGTTTTTCTTGATTGTGTTATGTGGTCCTACAGGAAGTGTCAGTGGGTTGCTAATACATTTCCTGTTGTGTGTGTCAGGTTGCTTGCCCAGCTGGATGAGACGGAGAACGCCTTTGAACAGTTCTGGTGTAAACACCATCTGAAGCTGGAGCAGTGCCTGCAGCTACGCCACTTTGAACAGGACTTCAGAGAGGTACATCTGTCCATGTCTCTAGCCTGGAGTCTCCTCACGTTCAAAAGGTGTGAGCTCCTGGCCCTTGAAGGGGATTCATCCTTTGCACTCTGCCAGAGTCAAAAAGAGTCAACTGGCTCGAGTTTAAGAATCAAAAAGAATAGATCAACCAACAGAAGTAATAAGCAATACACTTACAGTCAAACATGATATGAATTCTATCATATTTTACAAAATAGAGAAGCCCCCTTTCCAGTCTCATATGACCATCAATATTGGTTCAGAGGGGGGTCCCTTGTGCTCTTCTCGTATGTGATTGGCTGCACATTCATGCCCAGCTCCTCCCTTTATGCTCTAAGGCACTGCATGACTCCCTCCTGGCTCCCTCTGAAACCCCTCACTGACCTGACCGATCCCTGATCACACCCTGGGTCACATGGCATGCATAATATCATCAGCTAATAGCTAGTACACGTCACAGTTCATTCATTTTTTACTCAGTTACTGTTTTTTCTCCAAAATCAAAATATTTGCCTTGCAGGGCTGTCCTAAATTATTTTGCTCATAAACAACTTAACAGGAGAAAAACTGTGGGGAGAGAGGAAGGAATACGAATGACGAGTGACATATCAATATTATTTTACAGTTCATTTTTAGAAAACATCGATCCTGATGAATTCTAATTCCATGAGTCTAATCTTGTCAATGGCTGTTTTAGTTTTTACTTCATGTCTATTTAGTCGTTACATTACATGTCATTTAGCTGACGACTTACATTGCATTATAACCCATGCGTCACATTCTGCCTGGGGAGGAGTTAAGGGTCAGATGTCTTGCTCAGGGACACTTCGACATGGCACGTGGGGCAACCGGGATTCAAACCACTGACCCTGTGGATCCCAGTGCATCACACTACTCCATGCACCACCACTGCTCTAGTTGAGGAGAAAAATGATTCTAATGTACAAATGCCAGGAGGATTTTGTTCATAGTTGGGAATACATCAACCATGAGCAACACTACTGAATTGGATAGATTTCAATTTTCTTTGAAAAACTGCTGTAAAATATGACATCTTATTATTCAGGCCAAAATGTGAACAAAGGTCTTAAAAAAAACATAGCAATGACCTAATAACCAAATGTCACAGATAATGCATGACGCCACTCTCCGCAGTGTAATTGGTCGTAGGAACAAGCCTGAGAAAATGGGGGGATCTAAATTGTTTTCAAAACCGGAGGCTGTACCGGGTTTCAGTAAGACTTTTGTGGTTGGAAAAGCATCTCAAAATGTATGCGGTATGTATTGACACAGCCCAGATGTAGCCCAAATATGTCCTGCAGGACAGAGGACAGCAGACTGCCCGCCTCCTCACATCCTCATGATGGTCTTACATTACATGTCTAACATTGGATATGATCAGTGGAAGAAAAATACACATTATAACCATTGTCTTTGTTTCTGTTTTCATCCCCTCTGTGCTTCTGCAGGTCAAAGTGTCTCTAGACAGTTTGATGGACATTCTTACCAGTCTATCAGATATCGGGGATTGTGTTGCCAGAGTTGAACATCTGCTGAAAGAACTGAAAGCACTGCAAGAGAAGGCTCTGGTTAGTCACACACACACACAAATACACACACACACATACACGTACACGCACACACACATATACATACACGCACACACACACATACACGTACACACACACACACACACACACACACACGCATGCACACTACCTTGTGTGCGTTTGATGAAGTCAAACCCAAACCATTCTTATTTCAGCCTTTGTGAGGCCTGTACAGGTTAATTACTGTATTGTTAATGGTGTAAATGTGTTAATTCTTTGTAAATCATTTGCAAGCTGAGAAGACATTTCACATTACAAAATGGTTGATAAACAATTTGTTTGTGATGCTTGTGCTAAGTTTTACTTACATGTCATTTAGCTTTTATCCAAAGCGACTTTGGATCAAAAGTTAACAGATTACATGACATGTAAGGGACACTTTGACATGGGACAAGGAGCAGCCAGGGTTTGACCCGCCCACCTCACGGTTTCTCCATGCACCCTCTCTACTCCATGCACCGCGCCGCTTTTAGTCATCATGAAAGTTCTCCAATGTAGCAACATCATTTCATCAACAAATAACTGGACTTGCATTATGGGCAGAACCATGAATGAATCACCTCCAAATGCATCTGACTTACTCACTCGGACTGAAGGGAAAACAAACAGAGGAACTAGGATGCAAATGACATTTTATACTGCAACCTTGTTGTGTATTCCTACTTTACAGTTACCTGTTGACATTTATACAATGAAGCTTCATTAACAAACCATTAGCACATGTAACTACAGGTGTGATGACTTGATAGAACAAGTATGAATGCTTTTATCCCCTTATTTCCTAATCATTAATAAATTCACTAATTACAGCTTCAAAGCCCTCTGTAAACTGTGACTTCTTTTTGAATGTAGTGCCCCAGTTCAATCCTATGCCAACATCTCCACCCTCTAACAAAGTAAAGGCTACATCCCAATACGTTTTCCTGTGGCGTTGCTTGTTGGTACACTGCCATTGGCCCACATTTGGATTCTGTGGCTCCAGTAACAGCCAAGTGTTGGCAAGCAATATGTCCAACACAGAGGTCCAATCAGTTCCTTGTCCTGGTCCTGCACTGCCTTCATGTCGCTCCATTATTGTGAAATGTTAAACCCAACTTAGCAGAGCCATTTCATGAGGGGAGTCGATGCCGAGCAATCATTCATAACATCACATCAGCTTCATTAAGACTCTTTGCCATTGCAGAGAAAGCTATTCCAGTTTTGTATTTAGTAGATCTTTGTTAATAACAGCAAAGACCCAGCGTCCATCTGCATGTCCAAATGCTATTTTGTGGGTTGTTGTCCTTTCAGCCCACACTGGAAAAGGCCCAGCTCCACGCACTGCACGGGGACCAGCTGATCCAGAGCAACCACTACGCCGTGGACTCTATTCGACCCAAATGTGTGGAGCTGCGGCGCGTCTGTGACGACTTCAGCAACGAGTCCAAGAAGAAGACAGACGTGTTGTCCAAATCCCTGCAGATTCACATGGGCATTGATAAGGTGAGCATGTGGTACCACCTCAACACATCTGCAGGTGATACCTCCGCTGACAAAGGGGTGTTTTTATATCTTAATGCGTTCAAGAATAGTTGTCATAACACAGTGGTGATACGGAAAAATGTCAAGCCGTCATTTATGTGAAGTGATTGGTGATCACTAACTAGCGGACCGGGGTTAAATTTTTCATGGAGAAAGCCGAGTGGTTGTTGTAAAATGCTTTGGATAAAAGCATCATTAGCAACCAATGAACGGAGTGATGACACACAGCACCACCACGTGGAGTGAGCTACTTTGACATCTCGCCCTGTTTGGATTCCAGGTCAACCAGTGGTGTGAGTCTGGCATATACCTGCTGGCCTCCCAGGCTGTGGATAAGTGTCAGTCCCAAGAAGGGGCGGAGTTAGCTCTGACTGACATCGAACACTTCCTGGAGTCTGCAGAAAAGAACCAGCTGACTGAACTCAGGAACCTCCAAAACAAGTATGAGGTTGTCCTGTCCGAGGATATCAAGGTACGTTGCAACAACTTCACAGTTGGAAAAATAACCATGGAACAGGATTGATTGTGATGCTTTCTGCCTGCAGGCCAATGTTCTGAAGGCACTGAAGCGCCTGGAGGACGTCCAAGAGATGTTTGAGAAGCGGCACGTCAGCCTGAAGAGGCTGTCAGCTAAACAGACGAGACCTGTTCAGCCAGTGGCCCCACGGCCCGAGTCCTCTCCTAAACGTCCCTCACTGAAGAACCCTCCAAGAACGACAGGAAATCAGCAGCGTGAGTTGAATGTTGCTACGATTAGCTCATTCTTGCGTTACAGGCTCAAACGGCTCAAACTGGTGGAAAGCTTCAACTGCAAAATTCATTATGAGCTTTTTTTTTGCCATAATCCAAACCACATGAACCACATACATGTAATGCATGCGTGTGCACACCAAGCATATCGATGGTCTATCACGCTAAGCTCGCATCAAAGTCGTTTAAATTCAGGCGCAAAAGTTTAGCACAAATTGGCGTGACGCTGAGACGCCCTTCAAAGAGCCGCTTGGTGTCTTGCCATGGGACACTTCCCTCAGTAAAGAAGTATGACGTGAAGGCGGTGACGTCTGGTCCCACATCCGAGCCAACGAGCTATGGAACGGGCTAAGGGCTAGCATACATAGCATCATGTACCGCTGCAACCGCCACTCATCCAGACGCAGCTGTACAAGCTGTCTGCACCAAACACGACGGCGTTTGGTGGTCCAACAGTAGTAGCACTTCCACAGCAGGCACATAGTCACTATGTCTCTATATGATTGGTGCGGAGAAATAACCACGCCCTCTCTCCGGTGCATCATGGGAATTGACCAGTGTGTGGCGCGTTTAGAGCCCTTGATGCAATGCTTAAAACATTTTAAACGCGTTTAGGGGTGCCACCTTCAACACAGAAAAATAAGGAATTATTATTATTAAATATATATATCTATTATCACTTATTAAAATAATTTTCATGTGCCTATGCAACGTAATCAATCAGAAAATGATTGAGGTGTCAATACACTATCTGCCTCAGGAGATAATTGAGGTATGAACAACTGGGAGACGGTGACTTCTGTAAGCTGCAGCATTGCAAAAATGTTGCTCTTGGAAGCGTTGCACATGTGACACAGAGAACACAGAGAACACAAATTGTGTAATTGGCTTGATATTCATTTCCGCTGAAGGTTTCCAGCCAGATGTCTGATTCCTCCCACTCGCGTCGGTACTTTTGCATCCACTTTTGCTTCAGAGCTCATGTAAAATATGATCCCGTATTTTAAGGGATGGGTGGTAACCCTAGTTGTGTTTGGTGTGAACATAGCATGAAGACCAAACTCTGGAGAAAGAAATACCTGAAGTGACTTGTGTGTTTCTTGTAGCTGTGGCTCGCAGGGCGCCTGAGATCTCACACAGCGGCAGGCAGCCAGCCGAGGCTGATCCCAGCAAGAAGAGGATCACTCGCAAGGCCAAAGGAGGAATAAAGGTACCAAATAGTGTCTTTAATAATACCTTTAATGACTTGCACTGACTAGGACACCAAGCATAGTCCCACAAAAATGGATTCCACTGCCAATCCTGATAAGATACCATACGAATGTAGGCCCCTTATAAGGGTGTTTCCATGTTGTAAGCTCATGTCTACGTTAGTGTAATGGCATCATTCAGTAAATCATTATATCAGCTACATATCCAGGAAAGCAAAGTACCAACTGCAATTAAAAAATAGCTTGTGATCACTGTAACCTGCGATGTATCTACTGTTGGACCAATGACTGATGACCACCTGAATGCAAACACCTGGGGAAGACACTTACTTACTGACTGTGAGTTGACGAAGGTACCATCTAGTAGCAGTATTGGGACGCAGCTTGAGCACACAGATTTGGCACTGGTATATGTTTGCATTTTGGACATATCAGGAATCAGGAATCGTTTATTGCCATCATATGTCAGACATACGTGGAATTTGACGTGGCAGTTGGCGGACAGTACGACAATGGACAATATAGTGCAGGAATAAGATATAATAAAATATATGCTGTGTTTTAATATGCTAAAGCTATGGGTTAGTAAGTTAAGATATAAAGATCAAATTAGAAATTAAAAAAGATAGTGTGCACCAGCTAAACAGAAAGTGACAAGTGACAGGTGAAGATGACAAAGTGAATGTACATTCAGGGAGTGAGAGTCAGTCAGGGGGGGGGGGGGGGGGCGGCTCTGTTGATGAGCCCGACTGCCGAAGGGAAGGAACTGTTGGTGTGGCGGGAGGTCTTAGTCCTGATGGACCTCAGCCTCCTGCTGGATGAAAGGGGCACAAACAGTTCATGTCCAGCGTGGGAGGGGTCGGCTACTATATTACATAAGCTTCCCAACAACCAATGACTTGATTTATGTGTTTGTGTGTCACAGATTGAGGTTATGCATGAGGAAAGCCAAGGAGGCTCCCCCCATGCCATTGTGACCAATGAGACCGAGGAGAGTCTGTCCAACAGACGCAGGTAAGGACCGACCACGCCGCCGTGTTCACATGCATGATAAATGACTACGCCCAATAGAATACAAGTCAGTAATGCGAAGAGCTATTAGTTCCAAAAACAGCGGTTTTACACCACAGCTTTGGTATGGTTCAACAAACTCTTGTTTTGGTCTCATTCAACTGAGATCTCTTTTTTCCTGTTGAATGACTTATTCCCAAAACTGAACATTTCAAGTGGTGATTCTGAGTGTTTGTCGTTCCTTGGTAAAGGACAGCTCTAGCTGTCAGTCGCTATGCTGTAGTATTGATTAACATAACTTACCACATGCACTGATATGTAAAGAGCACATTTCAGAAGCAGGCAGTGTAACAATGCAAGGTGTTTCATTAGCACATCCTCTGATGAATCCCCTTCACACATTTATTAACACATAAAAATGTCTCTCAGATGTATTGTTTTGCAACAGCTCTTCCCCCCAAAAATCCAGAATGTGTGAAACTAGTGTTCATTTCCACGAGGCGTCTCCTAAGTCATTGTAGGTGTCAAGCTTCCACATCTGGCTTCTCATAGCAGCGTCTTCACATGTCATGTGTTTGGCTTTCAACATCTCGAGAACATATGTTCTCAAATGTGAACTGTAGTCTAGTCCCAAAGGCAGCAAGGCAAACATTGAGACACAGAAAGAGCCGACATAGATGCAGTGGAGCAGCATAATTCTATATTTGCAAAGTGCCATCTCTGCCGACTCAGTGAGAAACGTCATCTTTGGGTCTTTGAAGACAAAGAAATGCTCTAAATCAGGGGGCTTCAACTTAAATGTGAACAGGTGAAGAACTGAACATATATGTGTGACTGCAAATATAAATAATGTTACTAAACTAAAAGTAAAAAATAAAATGTGAAAAATTCTGCATATATACATAAAGCACTTCAATTCAGAAACAATTAAATAACAGGATGAAAAGCTTGAATGTCCTCTTTTCTGCTTCACATTTGGAATTTACAGTCTATGCAAATTATAAATAATACACCTAAACACATTTTAACAATTGAACAGTTGGAGGAGCTCATTGAGCCTCATGATGGCGTTTCAACGGGTTCTGAGCACATGAGACACTGGTTTAGTGCTGCAGTGGGAAGTATGAACAGAAACCAGTCCGTCCATTATGGAATTAATGCTCTACTGTCACTGTCCATTTGTTCCTCATTTGTCTCACTTATTGAGACGATAATCGTCATGCCTGTAATGCAAAGACTTGATCGGTTGAGTGGTAACCAGTGGGATGGTTTAACTCCAATTGGTCCGGGTCTGGATCTGCATGTGGCGGTTTCCTACTGGTTGTCTGCTGTCTCAATAGGAAAAGTCTTATGCAAATTTGTCAGCCTTATTGCAGGAAGTACAACGTTCAAGGGCCAAGAATAGACTACTAGTAGGAGGCTCTACTTGTTTCTGACCAGCCACAAGACAGTGTGTACAATTATGTGTTCTATTTCCACATTTGCAGTTTTCATAATGGTTAATGCTATTCAAGGTTATGATCCATGCAAATACCAATATTACATTCACAGTGGACGATCTGCAATATGTTTGTCGATCAAGGCACAATTGACAACAGGACTGCATCTTTTGCAAGTTTGTTTTCCTTTATTGGTCTACATGAGATCTTGTTTTGGACATGCCAAGACATTTCAAGTGTAAACAAAAGAAAATGAGCAAATTACAGGATCATAAAACATTTTTCTTAAAAAAATCGTATCATTTATTACGGTTGCAATTTTTTCAACATTTGATTAATTGTGCCTTCAGATTTGACAATGGGAACATTCATCTTTGTCCACTGCCTCAGAGACACCGGAACTCATCTTATTTAACAGCTAGTTTAGACTCTCCAATCGGAGCCAAAGGAATATGAAAGTGTGCACACTGAGAAGAAGAACCTCATTTGAACAGAAGCAGGATCGGTTCTACTAATTTCTCCCCAGCTCAAACAGTCCGGGTGATAACTAAAGGACACCCGGGTGCATTTGTTTGCTTAACAGAAGGGCTTTCATCTTAATTTGCATCAGAGCAAATACCTAAAATAGGTGCCATTATTTGTTCTAGGGGCACATTTAGCATGTGAAGAGCATTCATGTAAAAGCAGCCATACAGGAGTAAGTGTTCTGGTGGTAAGGCAGGCACAGCAGCGCCACCCTCACTGCAGTGCAGTACAAATTACTTACAAATCCCCCAGAATTTCCAGACACTGTAGGGTCTGTTGCTGCCTGCCAGAGCGTGCGCACGTCCGTGGTGTGACCGTGAGAAGTGATCATGTGATGATAGATGCAGGGGTGATACGGAGTCTTGCCCTCCCCTGAAAAGTACACATGCTCCTGGGGGTAGACCCCCACAGTCTTGGCACAAATCCCCATAAAGACATCGTCAATGTACATGGAAGAGTTCAACCACAAAGTTGCGTGATAAATCTTGGCCGCCACATCCCCTGAAACCACGTACCCCGCTCCAGAAGTGTAGTCTGGGTAGGAGGGCCAGGGGTACAGCTCGTGGGAAACGTGGTATTTGCTGTTTTTCCGGCGAACTGGAGGGGCTCCTCTGTGTACGTGTCCCACCCACAGGTCTTTGACCCCTGATTCTGTACTCTGGAGATGCCGTAGGTATTTCACCAAATTTGGCAGATGGACAAAAATGTCATCGTCTGCAGACATGAGGAAGCGTGCCTGGGGGCAGTACTCGTGGCCCCAGTGGAACTGCAGGAGCAGTTTGGAAGTCAGGTTGTGGAAGGTGTCCAAAAAGTTTTGCTGGATCAAGTCTCCGTGATCCCGGTCCTCCTGCAACAGCGCGCTCTGCACCCTGGACCTCCGTCCGACATCTGCGTGCACGCCAAGGGCGAACACCATCCTCACTCTCGCCCCCAGTTCTGACCAAACAAAGCTCTCGTTTCCCCACGTGTCCCTGATGGCCTGCCGGCGCTCAAAGTTCTCCGGGGAGGATTTTACAAAAAGCAGCAGGAGGACATCCTGACTTTTCCGGACTCCGCCCCCGACTCCACATTTGCCCGGATGGTTGATGAGGTACGGATAGTTAACGAACCCACCGTCCACATCATGAAGCCCATCCTTCCTGTTGTGATGGATGGATCTGAGGGCGTAGGAGGAATTGAGAAAGTTGTAGCTGTTCACCAGGTAGCGGTACGTGTAGGACCTCATGTGGCTGACCACATGGTGGTCCAGGTCTTCCCAGCAGACCATCAGCACAGACAGCAATAAACTTGTGGTCAGCAGCTGAATGCACTGGCACTTGCGGATACGACGGAAGTTCATGAACATGGCGATTAGGGCTTATATATCTAAACCTGTGTTTAGAGTGTCTTAATAAACTCTGCCTCCTGTCACTCGAAAGCTTGACTCCACTTCTCACCTCCTCTTTTCTTATTATATACTCTATTGTCTTGCCTCATATATGTTCTCTTGGCCTCTTCCAGTCCTATTGAATGGCTTCTCTTCCTTTTGATGTTGACAAGTCCAGCAGACCTTTCCCTAGGCTCCTCAGCAGTTGTACATGTTTTGTCTCTGATCTTTCAACGTGAGATGCTAAAGCTCCACTTACAAAAATGGATCAGGCCTCAGGTGTCTCCAATCCAGCTAAAACAATCCAGGATCCTCCTGCATGCTTCTCTTCTCAGAACGTCTTTTTCCATCCTCCTCTTGGCTACTGTTGCAACGGCGTCCCTTTGGAACACATAGCACCTGACCAAGAGAGAGACATGTACAATCAGACTCATATAGAGGTTTTTATGCACGTATCACTTTAAAGCTAGAATACACTCATCCTGAAATATGGAGTTAATTCACTCAGCAATTTATCATGATTTTTAATCAGCGATTAGTTTTTGTCTACACAAGAATTGAGTGTAAAATTGTGAAGATTCTCTGGTTTTGTATCATCGTAAAGTTTTGGCCTGTTGGTTGCAGAAGGCGGGACATCCAGAGGTCATGTTGAGGTGTGCTGGGGGAATGGTTCTATCATTGATTAGTCAGACAGCCTGTGATAGGTTAACTAAACATTGGCCATATCAACAGTTTCAGGGTACGTGAGCAAATGCACAATCCCTATATCTTCATCTCTAAAGCTTTGCATTTAGCCAAAGGAGGACAAGCATACATCATTTTATTCATTTAAGATGTGCTGTGCTAATATTTCAATAATGTTGGTGAAAAAACCTTTGCGGAATCACAAGTCGTAAAAGATCCTCTTTAGCCTGTGACGGAGGCGGATCCATGCTGCTGCACATGCCACTTCCATGTCTTTCAGGCTCTTTCCTTATGAGATGATGATTTCAAGTAATG
Source organism: Pungitius pungitius (assembly GCF_949316345.1). Taxonomy (NCBI): domain Eukaryota; kingdom Metazoa; phylum Chordata; class Actinopteri; order Perciformes; family Gasterosteidae; genus Pungitius; species Pungitius pungitius. Next base: position 230,838 of record NC_084906.1, read on the forward strand.
TTTTTTACGTTTTTTTGACAAAATTGCTTTAATGACTAAGTTCAATCAATCAATCGATCGATCGCATGAGCCACAAACCTTTTCCCAGAACTGAGTAACTCACCAGAGACGTGAGCAAACTGGCTGAGAGCAGTACACCTGGTACTTATTGCATCACCATCATCGTAGTAGGTTCCTACCATATTACCATATTACAAGTACATTTGAATATGTCATCATAAGCTGTTTAAAGATACCTGTGAGGCACATAACACATGGAACAATGCAGATACAAACATTGCTTCTTTCCGTCATGTACAACATTGTTGTGGCTCCATGTAAAGTAGTGAGGAGGCTTAATGTTCTGAAAGGTATCCATGTGGGGATTCCCTCCACACTAAACTGGAGACTGGTGCTGGGATTATGGACCACAGGACTGATTCTGGCTCTTTGTTCCACTTTAATATTGCTGTATGAATACACTAGGACTGGTTCCACTGTGTGAATTCTCAGGGGCACATTCACACTCCTTTAAAGGAGAAGTTGACCATATTTCGGTTTCTATGTCTGACGTCAGCACCCATTGGGTAGGAGGGAATGGTCAAACTTTAATCTTCATAACCGCTGATCAAAGTCTCGTTTGCACATTGAGAGTCAAACAGAGCTCTGTGGCAGGTTTGGTTTGAAGCCCATCTGTCTCCTGCACACTAACAATCTGCAAGTCACAAAAATGAAGAGAAGCTCAACAACTCAACAGTGGACAGGCCTCTTCTACCAATTACACTGCTGATCACAGCTAATTACTTTACACATGACCACTCAGTAAGCGGCAGCACAGGGCGTCCTGTTTGCTCTCTGGGAATGTGCTCTGACTTATCCGTCCCCTGCTGTCTCCCCCAGTTCCTTTTGTAACCTTTGAGTTTCACCTGCTTTTTTCCTATTAATGTTGGTGAAAGTATCAAAACATGTGAGAACACAGTGAAGAGCCAACCCCGCTGAACTCGTCCTCAGCCCCTGTCCCTTTTGAAGCTCCTTTTACCGCTTAAACAAATATTGACAAATTCATTTTTCTGTTTTATGGTTTAAGCGGTAAAAGAAACTATGAAGTTGATTCTGCCACATGAGAACACAAATAAGATTTGAACAATACATTCACTCATTACTAACATTTGGTCAGTGGCTCCACCCTTCAAACTAACACCGGGTTATGGACTTGATGCGTGTCACTTTGTCTCTACATGAAGGGTTGTTTCATGAAGCTCCAGCACAGCTCTGGCCTTTACTTAGACACCTACTTGCTGAGGTTGAGGAGAGGATTGAGTCTACTGATGAGGGACGTGCAGTCTGGGTAGGCAAGGTATTATCAGGTTTTATTTATATTTTTACTGTTTATTCTTGTGATTTGTATTTACAAATGTGTAATTGTTCACAGTGACAAATGGAGAAGAAGTGGTAGAATAAGCTGTGTCTTCACCGTCTATTCATTGTGGACAACAAGTGAAAAACCCACATGCACACTAACATTTTAACATGTACGGGAAAAAGCAACACTCTGCTGTGCCTTGCACGTATGTGCAATGTGTTATGCCAGTAATCATCTACATTACGTATTAAACATGACCAATTAAAATCGGGATGTTACTGGACATCTGTGCAGCTGACGTCACTACACCAGCTCGTACGTCTAAATGACGCCAGCGGCGTCCAACAATATCACAGATTTGAGGAGTTTCTCTAAACTCCAAAATGAAGTCAATAGAAAGAGGAGGTCTGTGGCACATTGCCCTTCCACCATGTGGGCTTGGTGCCGTTAACTCTACTGATGATGCCATGAATAGAAATGCTGAGGCGGCATAACGCACTATAATAGAGGGACTTTAGCCACTGAGCACGGAAGCTGCTGACTCCCGTGCAATGCTGACATACAATAGGCCCAAACAAATATTTCCACAGCAGCATATTTTAACTTGGTGTCGCTACACATGGCTGAGCATTGGCCATTGTGGTCAATCAAACCACTGTTAGCTACTCTGATGACTGAATGGCCTTTTCTGCTTCCTGTGACTTCACAGCACGGAAGTGTCCATTTATGTCCATGAACACACGTCAGTACCTGCTGCTTCAGATTCTCAACATTACTCCACGTGCAACTGATCAGACGACAGTTGTCTAATAATGAGGTACTCGCCTCATAAATCATGGCACAGATTTAACTTTTTAGTACAGATATTACTAGTCTTAGTTGGCATTTTAATCAAAACGTCCAAATTGAATATGGTACACAGCGAACCCACAATCAATGAAACACGTGTAAAAATGGGGGAACAGAGAGCCTTCATGGTAGAACATCCAAAAACACCAAAAGACATTCAATGATTTGTTCATTTTGACTCCTAAAAGGACGTCTGTAAGTATTCTATTCAACTGTGTCAAACTGTAAAGCGTTAAAGAACATGTGAAAGTGAACTTTCTCGTGATGTTCAGCAAACGGTCATGGTTTGAGTTAAAGTAGAGTATGTTTGTTACGTAATGCAGGTACCTTTCTATGTACTGAACGCAGTAACGTGTTCTTCAAATACATTACCTTGTTGTAATCATCATATGATGCTGCGTGCAAACAATAACTACGCTTCCATGCAGGCTGTGACTTGTCTGTGTTTAGCTGCACATTTGAAGTATTGGCTCATCGTTTTGTGGTCACTGGTATGGAATAGAGAGTGCTCTGAGTGATGCTTCTTCCTTTACTTTCCAAGGCCAGAGGAGAACTGAGAGGGGCACATTCTATTTGTAGACTCTCTCTCAACAACTGCATTGTGGTTCTTTAGAGTGTTAACATAACTCAGTTAATTGGACACCCTAATGCACATGAAAGCTCAGGTGTTGATGTTCGACACGGAGCAGATCTTATTGCTTGAAAAGCCCAAATTACTGAGGCAACTTCAGCGCTTACTGTACTAGTGCAGTCAGTCCAGAGGACTCCACCTTGAAGCATTTAACTTGTTTTAACTGAAATGAACAAACATTAGTCATAAGTCTGACACAAACCTCACCCCACTTGTAGGTGAGCAGCTTTGAATATAGGCAAATGTGCACCGAAGCAAACGTTCCCTCCCAGGAGGAAGTAGTTATCTGGCCATCGTGCTGTGTGACTTACTTACACACTCAGAGGGATTTTGGCTATTGGAGTCAAATATTGCAGGAATGCAGACTATTTTGATTATTTAGGCTGTAGCTACTTGTGTTGACTCAACGCTATGGTCTGGTCACTGGTTTGGAAACAATGCGTCAAATATGTCTAAATATAGATCTTTTCTCTCACAAAAGGAGGAAAACTGAAGAATTATTCTTGTTCTATTTGTGTACTTCCGATTGAATCATTGTGCTCGCCAAAGCAATTGGTTATCTTTGATTGCAGCGTGGGCCCACCCATGTGAGGAGATGGTCGTCACACACATTGAAAAGAAGATAATTAACCAAAGCACTTTGCACTTGGAATGATGGGAATACTCCCACATTGTAGAGAAACCCTGAAAACTATGTTGGTTCACAACCCCGGGGGTCCAAGCCCAATCCAGGGACTCGCCCTGAAGGATGTTGGGGGATATTTTGTCTTTACATCCTGTTTGATCATCTGACTTCTCAGCATTCTAAACGCATCACTTGTTGTAGGATCAATGAGAACCAATTAACAATGAACTATTTTGTGAGACCAGGTGTTCATTTTGAGTGTGTGTAGCATTTGGTGCATGTAACAAGGAAAATTGACAGACAGACTGGACTATTTGTATGTTAGGTGAGCCAACGTCTTCACTGACCTGGATCAATTGAATGTTGGTTCTATTGTACTCAAAACCCTTCTTTGTTGACTGCATATGACCTATGTCAGTAATCATTTTTCTTCTCATATTTTGATGCAACAATATGTATGATCTTGTGTGTCCAGCCATGAACGATCAGTGCGCCTGCACAAGATGTAGTCTGCTTCCATCGCAGATCTCATTGCAGAACTTATAGTTGAACTGTGACAGACGTTTACTTTCAATTGACACAGTTGGAAGGAAACAAGAGAAAGACGAAGATAGATCCAAAGACGCTTTCATCCAAAGCACCTGTTATCATCAAGATTCTTCCATGAGTCATTCTTTCTCTGTAAACCTTATGTTGACTTTATTTCCTTTAACTAACCTCAGCAGTCAGACCACAAAATGGAATGAAGAAAACCGAGATAACTATAGAAAAAAACAATTTAAAGGAATGGGATCTACTTTTTGGATTTAACATCCTGCTTGCTCTCTGTTCCTGTGCTAAGCAGCCTGCTCAGTCCAGATACTGTAGACTGGATGGCTCGGCAGAGATCCGGTGAAAAGGTGCTTGGAGGTCTCGGACTACTTATCTGACTCCATCACCTGATACATCCATCTTTTCCCCCCTTTTGCCCCGACCCGTACCTCCCTAACTCAGTCAGTACTGCAAGCTGAGACTCTAAACACTTGAAGCTATTATAGACTTTATTTAGCACACACACACACACACACACACACACACACACACACACACACACACACACACACACACACACACACACACACACACACACACACACACACACACACGCGCTCCTGACTTACCAACTGCTTCTCTTGTTCCATAACCGTCTTTGGCTTTCCCTCTTCTCCCCCAGTCAGCCACCCAGTAAAGGAAGGTCCCAGAGTGAGCGCTGTGAGAGAGAGACACTGGGTGTGGGTGTGTCTTGTAAAGGGGGAGGAACCACCTGGCAGTGGGGGAGGTCAACTCAAATATTGTATGAATAACCAACTAACCAACCAACCAACTAACTAACAGACTGACTGTCTCCTGTCTCCTGAGCGGGGACGGGGACGGGGACGGGGCATCCTCACATCTAGTAGCCACCGTGTCCTGTCCGAACGCCGGACTGAAACACAAACCATTTCCCATCATCATCGATGGAAACTCAGACAGAACTTTCTTATCTTCTTCATCGCTGCAGCCACTTTTTGTTCTCATCAAGTACGGAGTTACCTGCTGCATCTGCTACGGTCTACATAGCAGCCTCTAATACCTGTGTGAGACGCACCTGGTTTCCACTTACCTGGATGCTAACTTGAGCGAGAAAGTTTACTTGTCAAACCCTGTCACCCAGAAGCCCGCTGTTTGTGTTCAGTGTAATAGACCTATTCTCAACCCAAAGCGTGTAGGTACAGGGGTACACATTAGGGTCAAGGAGGCAGCAGCAAACCGTGCTTCATCTTGAGCGCGTGCCTTTAGCTTTTTCATTGTTTGTTATCGTTAAAAAAGTTTCTACAAGTACGTGAAATACAATCTAGTCTTGTTGATCTGACATAAAACTGCAGAGAAAAAGCACAGAGGGAAAGTAAACAGTAGTCGAACTTGGTGCAAAATATAAGAAGAAGAAGAAGAGAAGTGTAAAACATCTTTCACACTTCTCTTCTTCTTCTTCTTATATTTTACACCCAGTTCGATGGGGAAAGAGGGGGGGCAGGGTGTGGAACAAAGGGGTCTGTGTGACTGGACACATGTGTGAAATTGTTCAATTCACAGCCAGTGTACAGATAATGATCACAAGACTACGGTGTCACATTCTTAGTTCTTAAAGGGTAGAGAGGGGAGCTTCAGTTGTGGTCCAAGTACTGCTTTTTCACTTAGATGGGTGACATGATGGATGGGAGCATCTGATGTCTTCTTTTTTTAGCTTTTTTGACTATGCAGCTAGAACTGCTAAAACTCCTTGTTGGGGCGGATTTGTCTTCATGCATATGAAAAAACGCATTGAATCGTACAACCTTGTTCCTACTCTGCCTTGAAACATGTATTAGTTTGTTTGTCAGCTTGCAAAGACACATCCCATCGCAGTGCATGGACCCATCATGTCATGTTTTTTGGGTGCAGATTCAGCCGCATGGTTTCATCATGATTACCGGTGCATGCAGGGCCGGCTCTAGCCCATTGGCTGCCCTGGGTCGCCTATAGGAAGGGCCGGCTCTGTGTGCATGCAGTAGAAATCAACCTGTTGTGTGCTCCTTCTCTGCAGACACATCATGACTGAGCTCATCGAAACAGAGAGGCTGTATGTGGAGGAACTGCAAAGTATCATGGAGGTATCGTATGTTTGTATAATTCTAGAATTATACACTGCATTGAATATCTTGTCAGATAAAAGGACCCATGTTTAAGATTAGTATGACAGAGCCAAAGATATCCAGACGTTTGTCCCAAATATGGGTCCATCTCCATCAGTACTGGGTCCTATAAATCCCACAATGCAACTTGTTAGTGTCTGTAAGACTAAGCAAACCAAGAGCCCTTTAAAATGTGCCACTAGATGTGAACATAAGCTTCCTGTTAAAGAAGCGCCGGCTCTGGAAACAAACACCTATGTTTTAATTACCTGAAGGCCACGCCGTTGTGAGGGGAGAGCTGTAGCTGGTTGTTAGCTTCCATCGGCCCACTAGATGCCACTTAATCTGACAATTAATCCTAATCTTTTAATCCTATTTGATACACTTCTATTAGCTGAAATATTCTTTTGAGATATTAGTAAAAAATAACTAGAAAATTGTGATCGAAAAAAACCAAATGACTTGTCTTAGTATTCAATTAAGGAGGGAGTAGGGAAATTCTTAATGCAAATAAATGTAAAACTTTAACTACTGGCGGTGTGTGATGGCTTGTAAGTCATTGTCATCGCCCACAACTGCTCTTCTTCTAACCTCCTCCTTCTTTCCAGGGTTATTTTGCAGAGTTGGATAACTCAGCGCTCATCCACCTCATCCCCCCGTCCCTGGACAACAAAAGGGACGTGCTCTTTGGCAACCTGCCAGAGATTTATCAATTCCACAATAGGTATGCACAATGCATTCTGTATATTATCCTGCTTCATATCGGTAACCAACAAGCATGTCCCTCTAATTAATATCCTAAAGTTCTAAGTCACTTGGGTGAACCTGTATCTAAACTAAATATAGGTCCCATGCTGTGGGAGTTATGTCAGGCTCTTTCTATGGTTGTTTTAAACAGCTTTTGGGCAACGAAAACACTGGATTTACTAAAACATTGTTATAATTAGTAAACTGATTAAGTGTACTTTAAGGGGCTGGATTCAAATAGTCAAAACCCCTAATGTCTATTCCTAACCACTACTTTGTGACCTATGTGGAAGGAAAGATGGTAAGGAAAGTTCATGAGGAGTTAGGAAAGGACAAGGCGGCGTTTAGTGAACCGACTCCACTTCAGCTAAGCTGTGTAGTTGTGATGGACAGAGACGCATGTTGGGGACGTCGGTCTTCAGTCTCTTAGTGATGCAGACGACACAACCAGGTTCAAAGTAAAACAGGAGGCGAGCCGTGGGCTCAGGTGTGGGAGGCGCCTTGCCCCTGAGTCTCTCCTCCTGCTCCCTGTTTTGAAGGGGAGCCAATCAGTCGGGATGCCACCCAGCTGCACTTATTAACCACCTGCTGGCACCGATCCCTGAAGCAGTCCCCCGCTCGCCCCTCTGCAGCTGAGCTGACACCCCCCCCACCACAGTACAATGAAGTGGTGTCATAACAGTAGCAGTTAAGACAGTCGATTTCTCAATTGAGGGTCACTGAGCTTTCCCAGTCCAGTGTGCTTCAGCCTGAGGACCAAGAACCAAGGGCAAACACACGTTTTACACATTTCAAAATGTAGGCAGTCCGTCCCCACACGGCAGAGCACCGTGGCCTCAGATTGGAGGTTCCAGCCCTCATCCCTGCTGCATTCGCCTTGGAGGTCACCAAGGAGGTCAACAGGACCACATCATGTGCAAATCAAAGACTAAGTGTGGACTCTTTAACGTGTTCTTGTTTGTGCAGTGGTCAGAAGACTACAGAGAAATACAAGTGTTTTCACAGGTTGGAAAGGGGAGGTGGGACTTTTTAAGGGAAACATCAAGGATTTCTTTAAATAATGAGATGAGTTGAGTTAGGCCAACGTACCCCAAAACGTCCAAATGAAGGACTATAGCATTAGTGCTGAAGGATGTGTACATTCCCATTCTGATCATTCCCAATGTACAGGACGTTTGTGAGGGAGCTGGAGAACTGTGCAGAGAAACCGGAGCTGGTGGGAACTTGTTTTCTGAAAAGGGTGAGTACTGTCGTGGCACAATTACATTCCACAGGTATTTGTTTTAATACAAGAAGTACTTTACTTGGACTTTTACTTGCTATGCATCATTTCTACAGTCTATATCTTTTCTTGGGTCCCTTTTAGATCTGGTTTTTAGTGTTTGATTCATTTCCACATTCAGGGAGGACTCCCACAAAATGTGATGTGTGGATGGGATACCTTGTGTAGAAGAAACCTAGTTCAGTGCCAGCACATGATTCAACAAACTGAAGTTGTTTAATTGTTAGTGCAGGCGAACAGAGATTGATCTGAATGCAGAGTGAGGAAGAGTCCGAGAGCAGTTGGTCTGTCAGACAGGAAACAGGCTGGATGACAGGCTTTAGACAGGCAATGGTCTGGGAGTCAGAGATGAGGGCACGTGGTCTAAGGGAAGTGAGCAGGAGGAGAACAACTACAGAGCTGTAAAGCTCATGCATCTTTTCACTCTGCTACCCACTAAAGGCCTTCTACATTGTGTTGCCCCTCTTTAGGAAACAACCGCTTTGTCGCTCTATTATGAGACTATTTCATATTAGATCCAGTCTTTTAGTTTGTATGACGTACCAACATCATGAGCAGCAGATTTCTGAAAAGCAAATGACTGTAAATTCAACAATCTCAAGTTGTCCATTATCTTACTGTCTGATGTACAAACCACCATGTCATATTCCTTGTATGTTTAACATACTTATTTGCCAATAAATGTTCCTGATGATTCCTGATTCCTGGATTATTTTGTTAGAATAATTACCCAGGGTTTAATGAATGAGGAGGTGAGGTCTTTTTCCCCACAAACCGTGACCTTCACTCACTCGTGTCTCTGTGTATTCAGAAAGAAGAGCTGCAGGTGTATGAGAAGTACTGTCAGAACAAACCTCGCTCTGAAGTCCTCTGGAGACAGTGTGGAGACAGCCTCTTTTTTCAGGTAACACACTGAACAACCTGAACCTAGAATTTAAATTTCCTGCATCATCAGCACTGTTGGTGTCCATTTTCTGCAACCTAAAAGCACAGCTTGTGTTGACACATGAGCTGTAGATTCAACACTAAGTCCTGATGGACAATGGTTTGTATTTGTGACGACAGGAATGCCAGAAGAAACTGGACCACAAACTCTCTCTGGATGCCTACCTGCTGAAGCCTGTGCAGAGGATCACCAAATACCAACTCATGCTCAAGGTAACAACACATAGAAAGCTGTCCTTTCAGCGTCTTTGATTTGGCTACAAGATCTCATTAATATTATTCAAATGTCTGTACAATAATAAGATGGCATTAAAGTGCATGTGATCCCAGTTAAACACATCTACTCACGCATTGGGTTGACAAGGTTGCTTGAAGTTCTGAAATTCAATGCAAAACAAAATTGAATAGTTTTTTTTTTTCTTATTTTCAAGTTTATTGTTGGTCAGCCTGGAAAAGGAGTGAGAGAGTAGGAGACAAACATGACTGCAACAGAGCTTCCACAGGGGCAGTCGAACATGTTCCGTTGCATGCATTGCCACCATTTAAATACATCAATACATACATTGATTATTTTATGGATATGAACTGAAGGTACCACAATTCAATTGTAAAGATGAAATGGGAAAGGTGCTCAATACGGAATTCAGAACCGTTTACCTTCACACGGCTCTCACCACAGCAGTGGCTGATCGGGCAGCTAACAGTGCTAACAAGGACAGGACTACATGATCACAGGCCTGTCCTCTGGTCATGAAGTCCTTTGAGAGCCTCGTCCCACCTGAAGACCCTTACCGACCCCCTCCTGGACCCCTGCAGTTCGCCTACAGAGCCAACAGGTCTGTAGGCGATGCTGTCAACACGGCCCTCCACTTCATCCTCCAGCATCTGGACTCCCCAGGAACCTACGCCAGGATCCTGTTTGTGGACTTCAGCTCTGCCTTCAACACCATCATCATCATCTCTGCTGCAGGACAAACTCTCCCAGCTGCACAGGATGGTGGGGATGCAGGGGTGGGGGGATTAACTGTTAAACTGGTGCAGTCGAAACCACTTAGAGCTCAACGCTCTGAAGACAGTGGAGATGGTTGTGGATTTCTGAAGGAACGCAGCACCCCGTCCCCTCCAGGCACAGACGTTTTGAGCCCCTTCCCTCTGTCAGGAGGCTGCGGTCCATTAGGAGCAAGACCAAGACATGGCTTCAGTGCCCTAACAAATATCGTCAGTATTTATCCTTTATCATCCTTTGTTATTCAATTTTCGGACCCCTTCCTATCTTCTAGGAGATGTTAAAGTGCAGTAAGGGTGAGGGCACGGCTGAGTTGGAGGAGGCTTTATCCACCATGCTGGACATCATCAAGTCTGTCAACGACTCCATGCACCAGATAGCCATCACTGGCTTTGAGGTCAGTGAGTAATCATTCATCATTTGTAAAGAAGAACAAAGGTGATCACTGAGCATAAATCCCTCCTCTTATCCCAAATGAATCATCATTCCAATTCATGCAGCATGTTCTGTCAGTCCAGATGTCAACCATACAATGGATTTCTGCTGAAGTGCTTTCCCTGTGTCCATCTCTACAGTGGACCATAGGTTTTGATAGCTAGGATTGAATCTAGCTATAAGGGATTATTTAGTGGACATGGAACTAGGATGACCATTCAGAATTCTATTGTCATGCATACAGTACTACCTTCATAGAATACCAGTTTGATTAAAACACTTGAACCTCCTACTGTGCTGTGCTTAATGAGGCTGGATGAAGAAGTAAGAAATCCTTTATGGTTTAGGGGCCGAGGCCCGACCAGACCTCAATTCCTGCTGGGATGGTCTTATTTCCACTGTCCTCCCCCAGCCACGCCGTACACACATGTTCATCAAACTGGTTATTCTTGTCTATATGGTCCATACTGCACATCCCTGTCAGAGACAGAGACTCGATCCTCTAACTGTCAGATCTTCTACAAACTCACACACTTGATATTATCACCAGCTTTTCTGTACTTTTGTCAACAATCATTATAATCACAAGATAACTGCAGATGTTAAATCACTGCATATCAAAACACAATACATACATGCATGAAGAAACCATTTGATTACACATTACATTACATTTATTCTTATGCTCTGTGTTCTTTGGCCTTATTCCGTATTTCATTCCCTTAACTTCAAGGCAGCTCTTCTAAAACCAACTCGGCAACCTATATCTAAATCTAAACCTTTTTCAAGGACCTCAAACTTTCTAAATAGCACAAACTTGTAAATACTTTAATACAATTGGCGTAATTCTACCAGTTGATTGGTTTTTAAGATTTGGTCCTAAGCATGAGCAATGATGAGGACTTGTTATGTCAGGCTGCCTGTTCCCCCACATGTGCAAACACCTGCACTCAGCAGATTGAAGAGCAGGGCCCTGTTCCTCGTACGTGGTTAACGGAGTGAGCCGGATAATGTTCAGGATAAGATGACGGGTTTCAGTTCGGTCCATTTTAAATTTACAGGTGGGTTAATGTGCATTCCAGCTGTTAAAGTGTGACATATGTCACAGGGTTGCTTTTCTCTACTTCATGGCGTGGCCTGTGTTGGTGTTCACAGGGGAACCTGAGTGAACTGGGGAAGCTGCTGATGCAGGGATCCTTTAATGTGTGGACTGACCACAAGAAAGGCCACAGCAAGGTACAAGCCCTCACTCACCCACAGCTCAGGTCCCTATGGCACAAAACATTCTGAACGTATACCATGCCTGCTTTTTGATCTTTACTCAAAGAGAAATGATTTGAGGAACATCGATTGTCTTTCAGAAAATGAGTTTTTTTCTACCATTCCATGGAAAAAGGGATGGTTGGATAGATGGTCATATGGATGGATGGTTAAAATGATGGATGGGTGGATGGATGATAGAAATGAAGAATGGGTGAGTGGTTAGATGGATGGAAGAAAAAAAACAATTGTTACCACCAAACTGTGTATGAACCGGACCATGATCGTTGAACAGTGGGTTGATAAACGTACAGGCAGCCTCCTAAAACAACCCACTCACTGGTTTCAGGTGAAGGACTTGGCCAGGTTTAAGCCTATGCAGAGGCATCTGTTCCTGTATGACAAGATGATGCTGTTCTGTAAGAAACGAGAGGAGACCACAGAAGGACATGAGAAGACCCCATCCTACAGCTTCAAACACTCGCTCAAGGTCAGAGTTTTTATCAAAGTGTGACGGGGCTTTAGGGGAAGAACCAACATCACCACCTGGGGACTCACCTCAAGACACCTCAAGAATACAGATGTAGATTCCATGCAAGCTGTGGATTGGTCTAAGACGCTCGTTTGTTGGAATTTAAATAAAGGGTGTTATTAGAGAAAACAATAAAACCAATATAAGTGCAAATCACTAAAAAGGGGGGGGGGTCAAGATTATAATATGCAGGGAAGTTGAACACAGCAAACAAAACAACTGAGGAAAACAGCAGAAAGTAAACCAAAGAAAACACAAGATTACACAATAGAAAATGGCAGTGGCAGGTTCTCTCTGTACAGCACAAGACCAAAGGGGGAACTGGGGGGGTAGGGTTAGTGTACAGAATTTAAGACATACAATTTAACACAGGACCTGGCCTGCCACTAATTTGAGTTGTCATTATGGAGCAGGAACAGGAAACAGGAAGTTGGGTTAGAGATGGTGAGACATTTCAAAGAAGAAACCGTAGAGAACTTCTTGAGATTACACATCATGTCTTTTGATGTCTGTCATACACTGGATGAGTTATCCTGCTATGTGGTGTCTAGGGTGATGGTTAGAGAGAGCAGCTCAGAAAGCAAAAGAAAAGGAGGACTTAACCTGTCACTCACTCTGACAGCTGACTTGTTCAGTGACTCACTGAGCTTCACTCTTCACTCTTTTGTTATGTTACTTGTTCATTCCAACATTGATTACATTCAAACTTTTCCTCAGAATTGCTCAAACAAAACCTCATAGTGACAGAGAAAATGATTTTGGTAAAGTCTTTGTTCTTTAGGTTTGTAGTGTTGGGTCGCACCAACTTGACGAGGTGCATACCGCCACCTACTGTACCGGAGTGTGCAGATTCTGGGTTTATTGCTCAGCCTTCCACTGTTTCCTGGATCCTACGATCTAGTCCCGTCTCTTTTATATATCGTAGCAGTGCCCTAAAGCACTCATGCTCACCCTGCTCCACTACCAGAACTCCCTCTACGCTCCACTTCTGTCCCTGCTGGCATATTTTAGCCTTCAATCGGTTTCTTTCCTTATTGTATTTTTGACACTTCATAAGGAAATGCTCCACGTCTTCTGTTTTGTTACAATTATTCCACTTGTCTGTTCCCGCCTTAGCTATTGTTCCCTCACCACCTCTCTTATGACCTTTCCCAAAGGAGATGATTTCCTCTTGTGATCTTGAGCTCTCTTTGATCCTGTCTGCTCTCTCGTTTCCCTCGATGCCTACGAGGGCCTGGACCCTGCACATTTGTACACTGACCCTTAGTCTTTGGAGTCTCAGCATTAACAGGGATATTTCCAGCCCTAGATCCTCTCGCGCTGATCGGGGAAAGTCTTTCAAACTTCACAGCCTTGGTTGCGTGGCAATGAGATGGATGTCTTCAACAGAGCAAAGCCTGTATTGCCTTCTGCTCCTACGGCAGCAGTTTACACCACTCAAGATCAGCTCAGGTGCATCCTGTTTCCTCTGATCATCCTTGAGCTGTTTCTACAACTTGATTGGAGTTTACCTGTGGTTAATTCCGTTGAATGGATATTCCGAAAGGTCCATGCAAGTACCCACAGTTGAAGGAATGATGTGTAGACCTGTGAAAACTTCTAGAGAAGGTATTACGGGGGTTAAGTTCACTGCGTGACTTGTACAGACTGTTAATCTCATCTATCATCAGAGAAATGGTGAAATGTATCCACATGCTCTGTTTAATGGAGCCATGTCCCAGGGGAAGAGGATACACACACACACACACACACACACTATCAATGGATACCTTCACTTTGATTTGGGTCTTTTCAAGTTGTGTTCCTATAGAGACATAAAGTCTGGGTGAATTCTGTTCTTTATGCTTCTATTACGTGGACTTGTTTGCATCATGAAGCAAAGCCAGTGTTGTTCTGGGTCTGTAACAGGTCACCTGACCACAAGCAGCTTACACTTATTCTCACATGACTGAGACAAAGCTTTGCCGCATGTCACAGTGTCTCCGTCTTTCTGTCCGTCCAGATGAGCTCTGTGGGGATCACAGAGAACGTCAAAGGCGACATCAAGAAGTTTGAGGTGTGGTACAACGGCAGAGAGGAGGTTTACATTATCCAGGTATGTTGATGCAAATATCTGATTAAAGAGGTAGAAGTGAATGAGATTTGCGTACAGGAGCTTCTTTCCTACGCCATTAATCAGCACACACCCCTCAGACTAATCTCATGACTTTTTGGATGGAGCCCATCCCCTCGGGTGGAACCTACCTCACTGCATCTGAAGTGGTCACAACTAGTTCCTCCTCCACCAGCTACAGTAGGAAAAGGCTGCTCACCTGCCAATGCATCAGTATTCCAAATGTAATAGCAGCATATATGTATGTATATGCATTAGTCAGAGGGGATTTTAAATGCAGAAAGAACCTGTTGGTGTAAATGAACTTGAAAACGAAACACTTTATTTAAGAACATTTCATTTATTGTTGTGGAAGCGTGTTGGGAGGTGTTATGTGACATGTACCACAGATCTCCTCTGGGGGGCAGTGTTGTAGCACACAGCTCTCCCACTTAACCGAAATACCGCTTTGTATTGGTGCTGAGAGGCTTCCTATGTACTTATTTATTGGTGTGTGTGTTTGTGTGTTTGTGCATTCTTCTCCAGGCTCCTTCCATGGATGTGAAAAATATGTGGGTGTCAGAGATTCGAAAGGTTCTTACAGGCCAGCTCGAGGCGTGCAGAGGTACACACACACACACACACACACACACACACACACACACACACACACACACACACACACACACACACACACACCTATGCTCCTGAAAACATCACCCTCTTTATGTATTTTTTACCGCTGTCATAACAACACACTCGGTTCTGACTTGAGGCAGAAAGAGGAGCTCTTTTCCATGAGAATCCATTCATGTCCATGTCATGTGACACAAATTCACCCATCCACGCAGGTTCTTCAGACGCAGGGAAAGCTGCTCTGATTATCTGACAGACTTGTTCTTCATTGTTAGCAGGCGAGATTCACGTTTGACATCACAAACAGGCCGATAAACAGGCTTAGGAAACGGTGAAAACGTTACCGTGGTTACAGTTTAGACCTCATACATTTTCTGTTTGATCTATTTTCTACTTGATCTGTCTTTAGTTATGGGAGGCAACAGCAGCCTGTGAACTTTTCACTTTTTTTATTATTATAGTTGTCCTGTAACACTACTGATTATACTATGACATATATACTTAGAACATAGTTGTGTGCTGGAAAGGGGAAAGTGTTCTTGGTGCTGCTGGGGTTGTGTGAAAAGAAAACATGGAACACACACAGAAAGCACACGTTTGTTATATCACTTCAACTAGGTGCTACTATTGTACACATCTTTGCAAACTACTAGATATTTCCACAACTTTTATAAATAGTGTGAAACTTTTTTAATTCTTATCCATGTTCTGGTTGATTTCCCCATGCTCGGGCTCCATAATTATTTCCTGCTGCCGCAACTCAACGCTTCTCTTCACGCAGCGGCATCGATCAGCACATCTTGCTCGTCCTGATGCTGTCTGTGAACATGCAAACATAACTACATTCTATTTAGCTTTTGTATTATTTTTGGAAGGACAAAACACATCAATATTTAGGACATCAAGTACAGCCTTCATTTTGACTCTCACTCAAGTCCAAATGATGAATACAAAGGTCACCATGTTAGTAGATTGTGTTATTTATGTTAATTAGATTCCACACATCACACATTGTGTGTGATGGGATAATATGAAGACAGAAAACAGACACACAATGGGTCAAACAAAGTCAGGACTCTGACTCAGTAGAGCAGTGTTTGTTAGACTGTGGATGTTTGTTTGGGACGTTCATGACGCCCACCCAGGTCAAGTCAGTCTGCATAACCCATTAATACACATGTACAGGTAGTGTAATACAACTCTACACACACACCTGGCCTCCATCTCCTCTCTCTCCCTCTCCCCATGTGTCCCTTCCTCTCTCGGCCCCTTTTTGTACCAGTAAGCATCACTCGTCCACAGGTCCACTCTGGACACCTGACTGACATGGAGTGTGGGGAGTAACAACATGGTGGCCCTGTCCTGACGCCTGCACAGCAGAGGCTGTCGGAGGCAGCCAGCGAGCACTGGGACTCCTCTGAGGAGGACGGAGGATAGAGGGGGTTTGTTAAAGGAGGAGGAGGAGATTGAAAGCAATGGGGGGAGACGAATAGAGAAGGAGGCAGAATGATAGGTGGATACAAAAGAAGAAAGACAGAGGGAAGAGATGTTCATGGTGGAGATGGAGGCTGAGACTCGGCACAAAGGGAAAGAAGGAGGCTCACATCTGAAGAGAAGAGAGGGTGGAGAGAGGTAGATAGCACAATGTGCTGAGGAAGAGATGGATCACAATGTGATGTATGCATGTACCGAAGGAACACTCATTAGAGAGACGATTTGACAAAATACTCATTAGCATTAACACACACTTCATGGTCTTCTTCATCTTTTCTCCTCATCAAATGACTGTCTGTGGTCAAGAATGATCATTACCTTGTCTCTCATCTTCATGAACTCCGTAAGCTGAAGAAGAGCAAGAGATGGAAAAAGCTTCTTGTTTCAAGCTGAAGATGAAGAATGAAGCGTACTTATACCTACAACAAGGAATGCAATCCACATATAATCGTGAGCCCGGACGTGCTTGGAGTAAATATATATATATATATACACACTTATATGTATTGCCACCTTTGGCCAAATGTATGGATTTATTCATAACTCAGTGAAAACATTTAAGAGGAACTAGCGAGAAATCTTTTCATTCCCAAGCATGATACGTGAAGAATTTCACATTTTTTAGATTAAAATTTGTTGTGGTATAGAAATATTGCAACAAATCCATTCCAATTCCATCACTAAACAACATAAAACAATACAGGTCAAACACCAGGGACAGTGGGGCGCTGCGTCGCCATGTGTAAACATGTAAAACCTAACCGTGGGAGGGAAGTGGAAATCTGAAGAATACCTTTCATAATGAGTACTTGTCATATTCACATCAATAAGGCGACATGATGCCAGAGGTCCTCACTGCGGCTCTCTGCTGCTTTTCCTCGGTCTGCCACAATGGGACCAGCCTTTATGAATAAAACATGGGCCAATCCCTGATGAGAAAATATATCCATTTTGCTGAATACAATATTTGGAGCATGTGGAATGGCTCCCTGCTGACTCTGCATTTGTGCGACAGCTTCATTGTTCACTTGGAATGGGAGGCGACAGCAGCATCCTTGGTCTCTCACTTCTATCAGCTGTGCATTTGGCCGTGGCTGCACCTCACCTTGTGTAGATATTTTACTAGATTTTCCTCTGTAGGTTGCTGGATCTGTTAATGTTAACACATTTGTGATATCTCTTGTTTAGGTACAGTTGATATGTGAAGCTGTCCCTCTGATGTTTCTTTGTCTGTGCAGAAGTAAAACAGATCACGCAAATAACAGCATCTCAGTTGATGCAGCGCTTTTTATGCATCAATATTACGGCGATGTTGGAACAGAAGGGGAGGTGAAGCGTTTTGTTGTGAAAGATGACGTTGCTGTGGAGCCAAAAGTGATGAGAAAAACAGTTGTTACATCTTTTTGACTCCATCACTGTTTGTTCTGTTGCTACCATTTATTACCTTGCTGCCAGTTCCTGTCCATTTCCTATGGTGCAGGGCCAGAATCTGATATAGAAACTCAGGGATTTACAAACAGGACTCAGTTTCCACTTCAAGCCTGACCCCATTCCCCAGCTTTCACAGTAGTGATGTTGTTCATCGTTGTGAGACTTTTCACTGAAAAGCTTGCGATATCCCAGAACCTCTCGACTGCCTTTCTGCTTTATCAATTCCCCTTCTGATTCTGGCCTTGGTTCCTCCCTCTGGTCTTCCCTCGGGTCGGCCCCCAGACATCACCTGTCCTTGCAGCCCTCCCTCAGGTTGTCCCCTGAAACACGTAAAGCAAGTAAAATAGTCGTCAGGGTCCGTATCGGTGCACAAGAACCACCGCTGCCCCACAGTGACCGAGCAGTCCGGGTCCGTGGATGATGTCATCATCACACCGCACCATACGGGGCCGTATTGTCTGTTAGTGCACGCCAATTCAGGACAAAATAAGTATTGTGACTTCGTCACCACCAACATTTTTAACAAATAGAATAGATTTAGTCATAGTTTTGATTTTTTAAGATCTGTTTTTCTTTCACGTCTTAGTCATGGGAATAAAGTCATTAACCCTTTTAGTTCCAGCCCGTCGCCGGGAATCCCAAGACGCCGCGTGTACATCTACCACAAAACATCGATAAGAGGCTCATCATGAACCCACATAATAACACCGTTAGAAAGCTTAAAGTCTGTGCTCCAGAGCCAGCCACATCCGGTTGAACAGGCTCCAAACACAACCCCAAGTATTACGCCGTTCCACCCTGAATCGGCACAGACCCACCACGACTCGCTGACTGACTCACGTATACATTTCAAAGTCCCATTCCACGTTTTAGTTGGTTTTCACGCATACTTGTGTCCTTTTGGATAGAACCTACTTGGATCCAGACTGAGGACCCTGATGTGAAAGACTGCACTGTGCAGCAGGAGGAATATTAGAATGCTGGCATGAAGGAGGGTCCTCGGCAGCACAAGTACAATATCGACGACTTGTCTATGTTCATGTTGTCCTGTAATGTGTCTCCTGGTGATTTGTTGAACATACTTATTGATCTCATTAGGACTCTGCTCTGGCTTATCATGACTAAGTAGTCTGACTATCAGACCTCATGTGTTGAGGCAGCAGACCAACAAATGCTCATGATAAGGATTTCTTTAAAAGTCAGATGGACAATTGTCCCTGCAGAAACGATGCAATGGTTTGATGATTAATAAAACAAAATGTCTCTCTTATGTTCACAGAAGCCAGCCAGCTCAACGTCTACGGGGCCCCCATGAGGTCAGCATCGCACAGAGGGCAGCATGATATCATCTTCTTGGTACGAGAACCACCAAAACCAGAGTTGAAATCCGCTCCCTGTGCCCCATGTTCTGCAGGAATGTGCGTAAAATGGCGCTGAGACAATCCAATTCATCAAGTCCAGAGTCAGGCTTCAGGAGAACCAACCCCAGCCCCAATATGAGGCAGAAGAGAGGTGAGAGGTCACTTTAAAACAGACTCCGCCCAAACTAACTCTTTGGAAGTGTTCTTTTCTTAGTTCTGTCGTCAGAATAGAATGTATTGTACATCTTTTACATTGTTGATTCTGTACACATGACATCCATGTCAGTCTGTCCATCCCGGGAGAGGGATCCTCCTCTGACCTTCTCACTAAGGTTTCTTCCTTTTTTCCCCATTGAAGGGTTTTTGTTCCTGTGCCCATGTGAGGGTTTGGGGACAGAGGATGTTGCATGTGTACAGACTGTAAAGCCCTCTGAGGCTAATTTGTAATTTGGGGCTATAGAAAATAGAATTGAATTAAATAATCAGGTCAATATCTACTACCGCCCTCGCTACGAGTGCTAGACAAGACACACGGCAAAATAAATGCAGTAAAGTGCTGGAAAAATGCATAGGATCATTTTAATGATCAACCATAATAATTCTTTAGATGTCCTGTTGAAAAATAATTTTCTCAAAGGGTAGATAAATATTTGATAGGAATTACTAGATACTTATGAAGATATATGTACTATATATATATGTACTGTATATGTAGATGACCACATAGAACTGGATTGAATGTATGTGGATATAACGCTTTCCACACAGTCAAAGCTCGGATGCGGTGTCACTGTGAACAGTTCCACAAGGTTTTCTTGTACATAATGATTTCTTGTTGAAATCAATAGTGCTTGTATAGGAAGTCATTGTAATATTCAGATCTTGACATTCTCAAAGAACTCTCTTCCTATAAAACGCAGTTCAAACAGTTCATAGTTCATTTTTGAATGGAACACTATCGTTAGTGTAAAACTGTAATTGTGTTTAAATGTAGACAAAAATGCATTTTCAACTTTAACCATATTAGTCTGAACGTGTTCTTAAGGTAAAAAAAAATCTATTAAATTAGACAAACCAATGACGTCTAAAACTATGAGATGGATGGAAGTAGCCTAGCAGCTAGCTTAGCATAGCAGTGCTTTAAGTGGTCCGTTAGCCACTCACCCCCCTTCTGTTTGACACGTGGAGTAATTCCTCTGCTCTGTTCTCCGCTGCGAGAAGTTCTCTCCATCTTGAAGTAACTGACTGCAGATAGCGACCGTTTTGTTTCCAGGGTCAACATCCAGTTAGTTGGAAATGTCATGCTGGTATCATAATTTGAAGGAATCCTGGATTTCATCTCTTCTTTCTATTAAAAGCTAGTGTTCAGCGAGGGGCTTAGGCTCGAGGAGGGAGATTTGTAATTGAGGAGGAGCAGACAGATGTATCCAAACTGGTGATAGGAGCTGAGGATTCTGCTCAGACTGGTAGGCTGATGAAGCTGATGGACCTGATTAACCAGACAAACCAAATGAAGCTGATGAAACTAAGGCTACGGCTGATGAGGCTTATGAAACTGAAGCTGAGGCTGATAATAGTGATGAGGTTGATATTGCCTTATTTATAAAGGCATGGTTGTTGATTTAATTAAAATTTGGGAATATCCGCAGAGACAAAACAGTTTTTTGTGTATTTTGTGCTATAAAGTTTGGCATTTTAAAATGGATCTAGTGGTTGACCAGCTGGGGCCAAACTCAAGCTTCTTAGTTTTTTGTCATTCAGGGGGTTGTCAACATTCTGAATAAAAGGAAAGGGATTAAAATAACTACCACTATGAGATATCTGGAAGGTGCAGTCTTTTTGTCACTGTTATACTTGTAAATCCTATTGGAACCAATATGTAACATTTCAGGCCTTTTCTCCCTTCTCCTCTGAACTAAACCCTCCTTTCTCTCGCTTCCCACTCAGTCGACGCTTCAGCCGGCCAATCAGGCCACTTGGCTGCTAACGCTAGGAAACGCTTCACCTTGCAGGGGTTTTCCAACAGGAGGTCTCTTCCAGCAGGTAACGGCCCTTTGCAGGCGTTATCATCACGGCGTCCCTGTCATCGTGGCCTCATTGCATTGTCGGTGTCATCATTGTTCTGCACCCATCTTGCCTCTGTCCTTTCTTCAGGGTACATTCTTCGCTCTCTTCCAGTTATGTTTGACAGATTTCTCTGGTGGAAATCTGTTAATTGTGAGCTCACAGCGTGTCATCTTAATGAAGCCACATCTCCCTCACTTCCTCCTCTGCTTTTACCTGCTCATGTCAGTAACCTCCAACGAGGAGGCTGTTATTCAGGAACCAGAGTTGTTGAGAAGACAGCAGGAGATGAGCAGAGCGATGCTACCAGTCTATCGGCTACTGATATCTAACTTGTCCTATGAGTTATTCTCATGTGTATATACAGTTGGCTTTGAGTTGTATAGTCCAAGGCAGGGGTGACGTAGGCCTACATGTCAGTTCAAAGGTCATTAACTCTCGACTCCTTGCTGTTGGACCACTATTGGTAATTCAACATCGTTTCATATGTTTCCCAAATGGGAAAGGCTGCTTTCCCTTTCTTTAAACGCCATGTGTCCCTGTTCCTCTGCTACTTCTCTCTCCATGTCCACATCTCCCGTGGGCTGCAGAGCCGGCTGCTAAGGAGGCAGTGGTCACCCGCCGCTTTTCTCTCGCCTCCTCACTCACCTCCTCTTCCTCCTCCTCCTCCTCCTTCGCCACACGACGCACAAAAGGTACCTGACGAAGTGTTCCAGCCTCCACGTTGGACTCTTTCTATATTCCCTTTCTTTTCCAGCTTTGAGCCCTGACATAAACCGAACACTCTCACCGGAGAGTAATGACATTTTTATTTCACTGCGTAGCTACATTAGCTATTTATGTCCAGTACTGATGGATGAAAAAGTCACATGTTTATTCTTACTTAAAATAAAGGGCCAGAATGAAGAAAATTGTCTTTGGCTAATACCTTAAACTACAACTGAATACATCATTAAAAACATACGTTGTGATGTCTTGTTGAAAACGCGTTTTCAAAAAGGAGGAATTGATTTTGTATCTGTGAGGTCTATCCTTTGTTGTGCCACATTGTGCACTAATGGAATACAGTTATACAGCAAACGTAACATCTATGCTGTACATCTCAGTGAGATTTATGTTATTTATGTACAACATGGAGCTAAAATGTTTTATGCATCCCAGTGAGGGATGACAGAAACGTGTCATGTTCCTTTTCTCACGCCAAACGCAACCAAAACACTGGATGAAATGTTTCTGATCACCATCTAGCTGACTGCGCTCTTGAAATTCATGAGATGCATAGAAATGGTTCTTATGCCTCTGACAAGAACGAAAGCATTATTAAAGGGAAAAAGGACAAATGAATGGACGTAAATAGTATTTTTAGAAAGCTACAGTGAGGAAATAAGAACTGTGATAAGCTGACATTTGAAAACGCAAGCTGACATTCACAGTGGCAGCAGAAGTGCAATTTTCAAGAAGTTCATTGTTAACTACTGGGCAGGAGCAGAATTAAAAACCCCACCAGAGGGATATTAAAGCTTCCACTCGCTCTGCTCCTATTGTAGTGCAGCGTTCCTATAAGGTGCCATATGGTCACGTTATCTGTTTGGGTAAAACTGGTCAAATAGAAACCCATTCACAGCAGCACTGCAATGTGCTCTCACAGATTTAGAAGGCCTCTCAGCCTGGTTACAATTAATTATTTAAAGGTTAATGTTATTATTTAGTAGATTACGTACAGACGCCCATTTCTGTCCGTGTGTTGTAGTATTCTTAGTATGAAAAGGCCTTATTTTCATCTATTGTTCAGGAGATAAACACAGTAAACATCTTAGAACACACTCACTAAGGCATCAGCAGCTTCTTCAAACCAAGACATACTTCTTAATGAAGGAAATTCATTATTAAACCATCACAACACCTTCTATTGATGCCAAGTGTACGCATGTAAAGCTAATGCTTTTCAGAAATTCAATTTGCTACAGAGTGCTGCTTTTCCAAGGCTGCTGGTAATCATTAAGATTTGGAGATAAGTTTCAAAATGACTGCTCTGTGTAGCAGATGGCGTCATGGCATGTGGACTGAGACTCCTTACATAACGTACGTCTGAGTGACAGCAGCCTTCATTCCCACAGATGGAAGCTCCAGTTACAGATGGTGAAGATGTGTTCTGCCTTTTCTCCAAATGTCCGTATCTAATGACGCTTGTGGTTGCATGTTGTTTCCCCGGCCAGGTCCCCTGTCTGCTAGCATAAAGAGCAAGAGACATGAGATCAAGAGTGATCCCACTCCTTTTGGCTATGAAGGTACATGCACAGATCCATGGTGTCTGTGATATGGGGGCTCTGAGCATGCCGGGCCTCCAGCTCTCTTTGGTTCATTAGGCACAAGTCTGTTGTCGTGTGTGTGCACGTCTTTATGTGCTTGTGACGTTTCAGAGTGCATGATGACGTGGGCTTTTTACTGCATGAGTAGTGCCACACAGTTTGTTTCTATTCATTTAAACATCAGGACCCTTACGTGTGAAACGCTGTTTGTGGGGGGACGATCACGATGAAAAGGATGGTATCAAGCGTCTGGCTTCCCTCTAGATACTTTGCGTGGTGCTATGGCTGCAGTCAGGAAACGTCAGAGTGTGACTAGCAGCACAGGTGCTGCTGGCTCAGCTGTCCCTAGATCCACCTCGCAACCAGGTAATTCAGCTTTATTTGGTATAGCCCACAATCCCAACTGGCTGTACACGTGACATCCTCTGCCCCCCTGTACCTTCTCACCAGCACGGGAAGAATACAGTCATCCAGGAGTTCTGCAGCAAAATCACATGCACACCGATGTTCCACTGCTACTCAGAACAACACATTAGTATTTTCACATTAAGACCCCCATGCACACAGCGCACCTCCTATGCCTTCAGACACTTTATTCTGTTTCCCATTCACCACCACATCTATTGCACACAAACCAACTAGATTGGGAGTTTTGCGAAGCTGTCAGAGTGGTGATGAGTACACAGGAGCAACATGACAGTATTTGGGAAAAGAGGTTTTAAGCGAGTTAAGAAGTCATCAAGCTTTGCAACAGTGTCTATGGAATTACTTTAGCCTAAACTCACACAGTAACACACGCTGGAAACACTTGACTCGGTTTCTTATCAGATCCAAGCTAAAAATGGAACTCTAATGGACACCTGGTTTCATGCAGGAAGGGGTTGTTTTACATGTGAGGGTACGGGAGGATCATTTGCAGCAGAGCAGCTTTCATGATGATGGATAACAAATACCTGAACTGCACAGCGTCCATTCCAGCGGCTGATGATGTGTGCTGGTTCCCTTCAGGCTGGGCCCAGAAACGGCTCCCTTCCATGGACGCAGAAGACTTTGAGACGATCCCCTCCAGTGCAGAGGAGTCCTCCAACTCGTCAGAAGACGAAGGCAGCAATAAAACCGTAGGTGGCGCTCACTTGAACGGGAGCATTACTGGGTCGATTCTTCAGACATGTATTTCATAGTGAAAAGTTTGAAGATGGTTTGATTCTCCTCTTTTTGGACAAAATCACCACCTGATCCGTGCTGCTTAAGTATTTCCCGGGGACATGTGTCTCGTTAGCAGCAGGCACTAAAAGTTGACATTTTCAAAAGTGAAGGAGACGAGAGATGCTGCACAGGTTTGCTGGGTACTGCAGCTCCATACAGGTCCATTACCGTCTGTGTGATGTATCGTCCACACACACACACACACACACACACTGCTCATCCATTAGTAATGTGTGTCTTTTTATGACTAATGACTGTTGGATCAGATTCTGGGATTTCTCTAACAACTAGTTGATGGCAAAACATATTCACCAGGTTTTACTTACTTAAGATGAATCTTAGTAAATCAGCTAACATCTGCTACAATCTGAAGCACTGGATATCCAGAGAGGGTCAACGTGTCCACTCATTCCAGCACCCTGGACCCAGTCCCAAAGGCCCCTGACTCGTGGGTTTCTCTGTGCAGGGGGACAGCGGTCGTTTCCGGGTGCAGCTGACCTACGAGTCCGGTGAAGGCCGGGACCCTTCTCTGGAGGAGGGCGACCTGGTCCAGTTTGTGGAGGAAGTGGAGAGCGGACACTGGTGAGTTGCAGTCGGTTTGATGGTAGAGCTGTGGGCTGTCAGTCAACCTGTTTCCCTGGTTCCCCGACTCGGCACCATCTGCTAGTTTAAACAAGGCTTGTTTCCAAAACAAATGTGCAAGAACACACTTTTACCAGGTTGTTCTAAACAATTAGAGGCAGCATCTCACAAATAAGACCTGTTGCCATGCTTTAAAACTGGAGACATCTTACAGTTGATGTCAGGATAGAATTTGATACAAAATATGGATTTTACCTCATCACCTGGTACAAGATATCCCCTGGATCAACATCAGGGAATGTGTTTGGAATGGGAGGTGAGTTGTTGTTGTGCGTCTGTTGAAAGGCTGTCGGACCATTAGCCGTCACAAACAGCCCTGTTAATCACCTGCGGCTCATTTCCTGCTATGTGACAGTCATTCGCTGTCGATGTTTCACCCGAACCCTGCTTGAACGACCCAAATAGTGCTGTGTGCTACGTGCTGCTCAGTTATGGAGAAGGCACAAAGCTCTCAGCCATCGCCTCATTTTAATTTCAACAGTAGCAACAGCCAGCGCAAATTTAGAAATTGAGGCTTAAAGTCACCCTGAGCATAATTTAGTCATAATCCTCTTATTGCCCGTCCAGACTGTGAAGAAAAGACACATGTGTGATTAGCTGTGCTTGGATCCAGAGCGGTGTGCCTAATTCAAGGTTGATTTCTGCCAGTGTTGCAGGACTCACTTTAACAAACAGACTCTTTGTGTATTTGTGAAAAAATGTACTGATCAGCTCACAAGTTTGTTGATACCGAATATTAAGAATGACAATTCTCTAATGCTGTGTTCACACCCAAAACAAAGCAAATCATTAGTAGTAGATTCCATGCAAAGTCAATGTTAGGGTTGTTCAGATACCAAAATTCTGACTATACCTGGCAAAATATATATTTATATATAAAAAGAACATCCTCTGCTGAGCCTTCTTGGTGGTGGAGAACATGTTTATATTTCTCAGGTAATATTATAACTTTTGTATTATAATGTAACTCTGGACAAATGAACATGAAGACCTTACATCTGTGCAGGCCAGTGCCACATACCCCCCCACCCTGTAACCTCTCCACACCCTGCATTTAGCCCGCTGAATGACCCCCAACAGCACAAAGGGACTTAGAAATAGAATATAATGATATCAAGCAGTGCAGTTCAACATCACGTTTGCTTGGATATTGAGTCCCTGACGGTATCAAACATCAGACTTCACATAGGCACCGTTTGTCTTGAGGATACTGTATTTTTTTTCAAAAGCAATCCGGAATCGATACGCATTCAATGGCTTCCCTTGTTGAATGGCTGCATTAATCATCCAGGTCCAGAGACAGGAGATGAGTCCTCTGCTGCCCTGCTGGCTTTTTGGAATTAACATGTCAATCACTAGAACATTGCCATCCCGGGGAAGTGGGAGGTACAACAACAAACGTCTTACCAGCATTCCATGATGGAGATGGGAGGGGGGCGACGGACCACAAAATGGCGAGATGAATAATAGATGGAGGTTTCACTCAACAAATCCTCTTCTCCAGAAACACAGGGGTCCTGCTTCCAAGGTGTGGTCCAAGCAGGCTCCCTGCGTTCACAAGTCACTAATACTCTTTAGGGTGAAAGCTCAACGTGCTTTTTAATCAGCTCATGCATCTTTCAGCCCATGAAACCATCTCCTGTCGTGTGGATCTGTGGGTTGCTCTGCGCTGAAAGGTCTCACCCACTCACACTCTCTGTTGGTCACAAGTGAGTAATGTAAATAATTCATGAGGTCAAAGTTAATGTGCAACTAAATCGAGCTTTACAGCAAGTGACTGATGCACTGTGGGCTGTAATGTGTGTGTCTTAGGCTGTGTTTCCTGCACTGGTACGTGTAAATATACAGGATATGTACACGTCCTTGTGACATTAAGACAATACTATGTGTGTGTAGATGGACTGTAACCTGCTGTAAGTGCTGCACCTCGTCCAGATGTAGACGTTCATTTCACACCAACAACACACACACAGTGCTGTGTGGAATATTTGAACCCATGAGCATGTCCGACATCAACGCTGAATGCATAAAATCAGGCTTTCTATTTAATATACGTTCAGATGCCCTTTTAGTCAAATGACTTATTAAATGTATGTATGATATGCGATAAACATTCACGTTAGCTCCTCTGGCTTCCTTTGTCTCGTGGCAAAAATTCAACCACAACATCCGGGACCTCAAGGAAGAGCAATCGATTCTAGATTCAAGATCAGGAGCGTGTGTCAATCAAAGGGAGCGAGCACCCAATGCACCTTGGGCTTTGGATTGTATCCATGTCCAATAATAACGGGGCTTTAACTCTTCTTCATGTCATCAGTGTGGTTTGTGTCTAAGATTCAGTAATAGACAGCTGACATTTGTACATTAACAGACTGTGTTGGACATGAACGAAGCCCAAGTTAAACCAGAGCGTACAGCCGGTATCCAATGCTGTTTTTTTGCAGTTGAATATTTTAACGTTGAATTATTTGCGGTTTAATTTTTTTCAGTATTTTAACGTTGAAAAACATCCAGATAGATAATTTCAATGCATAAATATTCAGTGCTAGAAATTCAATCACCTTTTTCTTTCAAAACCCGAGGACACAGATTTAGTCCCTGCCCTGCAGTGGGCCTCACGTTGCAGGCTGGTGAAGAACCTTTTGACACAGGCAGCAGGACTGGTTCCGTCCCGCATGCTGCAGACACTCGATATGTACCACTGCTACTTCTGACCCGGACACCCCAACCCACCCAGTCCTCCCCTCTACTGCTTCAAACCAGCTCCATCAGTTGCCCCCCCACTCCCCCACATGGCAGTTGCATCGATGGGGGTTAAGTGGGCTTTGCAGGGGCAGCTGTTCTGGGAGAAGGGGGCCGTTGGGTCGGGCTCGTGTTGGACGAGCTTTGGCTTGTTGAGTTGATTAAGCAGAGCGCGGCACTGATTGCAGCACATTCCCCCAGCTCCACTCCACTGGAAGTGGACCTGGTACAAAATGTACATCATTTTGGGACTGCCGACCGGTCCAGAGGGTCTCGCCCGTGGTCCAATGGGATCGACTCCAGCCCCCCCACGACCCTGTATGACGGATAAGCAGCTTTGAAGATGGATGGATTTTGGTTTTTACTAGATTGTCTTTATTTATTAATTTGAAAGTCTTGTTTCTTTATATAAAAAAGTATAAATAGAATAAGAAAGTCCAACAAGGGTGGAAAAACAAATACAGGCCGTAGATTAGTTTTCTTAATTATGTTAGTTAATATGACACTTTTGTTGTTCTTGTTCATTCATGCAAACAAGTAAAAGCGTGTGTGTGTGTGTGTGTGTGTGTGTCAGCTTTATAGAGATTATGTAAATTTGCAGCAGAATGCCAAGAAAAAAAGAAAAGCAGAGAAAATATTCTACTGTTTATATATTTAATTATTATTATTTAAATGTCATGATAGAACTAGTGCTAGTCCTTAGTGTAGCAGTGGAGGGAGAATGTACACAGGGCCTGGTTTCCTGTTTATGGCGTCTACATATCAAACAGAACATTCCTATCTATTAATTATTGCAATGTATGTACTGTATTTACTTACCAAGATCAGTCTTGTTCAGCCAGGGGGGGGGGGGGGGTATTTCCCATGTGACAGCCAAGCATGCAGGGAAAAAAATAACTAATATGTACAACATGTGTGCAGTGATGCCAGGACGCGTCACTCTAATCTGACCACAGTAATGTAACGCGTTAATATGTCCAAACCAGTAATCCGATTAAAGTCACTGTGCATTGCTATTTGGTCATTAATAGTAAAATATATATTTGATTTATTTTGTCTCTGGGAGTGAAGCCACGTAGTCATGTGTACATCCATAGATCCACCGCGCAGCGACACAGACAACAATGGACGAGGAGAGAGATGCGCATGTTCCAGTTGGAAATACAATCACTATTTAGAGTATTTGTAAAGATGGAAATATCAAAGGTCGACAAAGTGCTATGAGCCAGTGTTTCTCATACCCTCATTACAGCGGGGCGCGAGTGAAACAAACAAACAAACAAAAGAGGAGCCCCCCCAATTGCATGTGTATCATGCACACACACACACACAAGGGTTCACAAGCCCAGGGTGCCACCCACACGAGGACACCGGCCCCACCACCTGGACCTTCACAGCACCCACAAATACAAAGAGCAGTGACCCCAAGAACCACAATGAGGCAACTAAATCCCCCAGTGTTCTGACTGTGAGCCCATAATACCATGAATCAGGTACGAGGAGGGGGCCGTGAGGGGGTCTCCACCTGACGGGGACGTCTGCTTGTAACTGCTCCTTTTTGGTAGATACGCACCTGAGGCTTCGTTAATAAGCTCCTTCTGCTACACAAGCTTGTATTAACAATGAAGGTCAGTCATGAGCGATGTGAATGGAGGAGATGCTTATTGTAGTAAGTTGTTATAAAACGCTGTTCTATCACATTGTTAAATTCGGTTGTTGTATTTCTGTGTTGTGTTGTTACGGTGTTATTACGTCATTAGAATGTGTTCTTGTGTTACTTTGTTACCCTGTTGCTCATCCTCTGACCCCCCCTGTGTTTGAATGCCACACTTTGTCCACATATCCCACGCATGCTACAGGACCGCACATCCTATGGAAGGTTAAAGCTGACTTGAGTTTTGGTTTGGTTTCAGATGTGATGAGCAGCGCTCTCGGACTGGGACCACAACGGAGCCAGTACTTGAGGAGAAGTTTCTCAGGACAGCAGATCAAATTCATCGCGTTGGATCACAAAAATACATCTTTAACTGGAATATCTGCTCTAAGGTTTTCACTAGGACTACAGCTGCAGGTTTTGATAACGGACACCTTGAATCTTCTCACTGAATCGTCTGGACCTTAAAGCTGATTGAGAGAAGACGTACACTGTAAGTGCCAACTTTCATTGGTCCTTGGAGAACAAAAGGCTGCATGGACACTCAACGTTTCATCCAACGTGGGAGGGATTTAGAATATGTTCTGTGAAAGATGCAATGAAGAAAAACAATCCCTCTGCTTGGAACGTTGCTCAGTTCCTGGTGGAAGGGATCCATCCCAGCTGCTGGTGGCGAGCAGGCAATGGATCTGTCTCTGCTGGGTGGCCCCGCTGTACTAAGGTACAGCTCTGAGACCGGGTTCTACCTGAGGTCTCCTGCTTCGGACCCCGCAGGACATCATGACATGAATCTGGACGCATCATGACGACACGCCGTGTATGTGGGTGTATTTGGATTACTGTTCAGCTTGGATACACCAACCAGCTTATTGCAAAACGTTTGTGCAGCACTTAAAAAGAAGTGAAGAATTCATACAGCTAAGCGTAATATAGTTACATTTATTTGACCTTTTGTCGTTAGAGGCCACCTTTCTTCATATTACACATAGCCCTTTGACTCATTGTTCATTTATAATTTAATGATGCCGCTTTAAAGGAAAGAGGGTATGTCAGAAAATCACATTTAAAAATGTGTTAGTGGGCTACTGACAGCTGACTTATTTTCCAATAGAGAATTATTTGAGAAATCCATCAAGGAGAAGCTGAGAGGCTTTTAATGGAAGTGAAGCATTACTGTTGTTTCAGTATACAGATGAATGTCTGCGACATTATGCTATTGGTATCCTTATGGTTGAAAAGCACTTATTGTGAGTCAGCTAAATGACTATTGTGATGTATTTGGACTCGTCTCTACATAATGGGATTTCTAATAGCAAGCTTTCTGAGAACTACGGGCAGCACATACTCAGGCAGCTTGTGATTTGTGTGCATGATGCTGGATGCTATCCAGGCAAAGCTAGACATGAGTAATCTCCTTTTTAGTGTTCAGTTGCAGACTTAACACCAGAATCTGAGCACTAAGGCATTGTTGCACACCAGTGGTTTTACAGAGATATCAGCTGTTGACCGCAATTCCTAAACGTTGCCCCAGTAGGTCGGATGGAGGGAACTGGCTATTTGCTGCATGAGATTTTTCAGGGGAACATTTTTAAGCTTCCGATCATCAGCTGTGTGGGGTTCCCTTCTCACACAGTATAATCGCCTTTATAGTGAGGGTTCATTCAAGGACAACAGGTCAACTGTTCACTGACAAATCTGTAAATCACAGGAAAGTTAATTATATTTATCCGTAACTTGTTATGAACGGAAAGAGAAGAACAAGACTACGTGATGACTGAATACATGTCCAAGTGTAATGCTGTTACTCTGTGACCAGTCTTTTAAAAAAGAGGTCTGATAAGCAGTTAGGATGAATCGCTGAAGGATGGATGGATGGTGGACATGTGAGTGGATGATGCAGTGATGGATAGGTGCACCATGGATGAATCTATGGGGAGAGGAATGGTTGACACACAGCCACAAATCAATATTCTGAATGTAAATAGTTTACAAGCTGTAGCAGAAGGCAGAGCTCCTCTTGAAGATGCTGTGCATTTTGTTTATCCGATCCTTGATGGAAAATATTTATATTCTACTACATTCTGCTGTCAGCATATTGTAGAATGTAGTCTGTATACTATATGTACAATCTGTCACTATAATGTACATACTGATTTATTATTAGTCATTACAATATTCATTTTGTCACCCTATTTTTTGTATTTTTGACGTATTCCCTGTTTCCAACCTTAATAATGCATGCAAAACTGACATTTGATACAGAGCGGTGCTTGATTTAAAATAAAGCATACATTTATTAAAGACTGTGTTACTGTACATGCTGATGTAATCAGACATTACTGTATGAGCTAATCTGATGAAATTATGAAAAGAACTTTGTGTCTCTGCTTTGTGGTTGCACAAAGCAGAGACACAAAGTTCTTTTCATAATTTCATGTGATCCAATAATAGATTTTGTATCCAAGTCGACATACTCACCATGAAATCAGCTGTGAAGCCTTGGGCTCAGTCCATCGAGTCATGTTTACTGAGGCAATAAATCAGAACCAGAGTCATTTCTATACAATACATTTTATGGTGTTGATTTTACTTTAACTCAATTCCAATTCAAATGATTGTATTTTGTATAGCCCAATACTTTGATGGGGACTTAAAATCGATCAAGCCAGAAGACACCGACCAGCTTGTTAGACTTCAGGATTGTCTTGGAGACATTAAAACTAAAAAATGGAAGTTATCATGATAGGCCCAGAGCGCCTTCGAAGTCAGCTGTCACGTGATACAGTCTCTATGGATGGAATTGCTCTGGTATCCAGCAACACCATCAAGAACCTTGGAGTTCTCTTCGACCAGGATATGTCCTTCAACTCTCATATAAAGAAGACTTCAAGGACTGCCTTTTTTCATCTACTGAATATATCGAAAATCAGGAACTTCCTGTCTCAAAGTGATGCAGAAAAACTAGTTCATGCATTTGTTACTTCTAGACTGGATTACTGTAATTCTTTGTTATCATGCTGCTCTTGTAAATCACTTAAACCTCTCCAGCTGATTCAGAATGCTGCAGCACGTGTATTAACAAGAAGTAAGAAATGGGATCATATAACTCCTGTATTAACTTCTCTGCACTGGCTTCCTGTTAAATCAAGAATAGAATTTAAGGTACTTCTCCTCACCTACAAGGCACTTGCTGGTGAGGCACCGTCTTATCTTAAAGAGCTTGTTACACCGTATTGTCCTACAAGGCATCTACGCTCCATAGATGCTGGGCTACTTGTGGTTCCTAGAGTTTTAAAAAGTAGGATGGGGGCCACAGCCTTCAGTTATCAAGCTCCTCTTTTGTGGAACCAGCTTCCACTTTCAGTCCGGGGGGCAGACTCGGTCAGTTCATTTAAGATAAAGCTTAAAACGTTCCTCTTTGATATTGCTTATAGTTAGGGCTGGCTCAGGTTAGCCTGGACCAGCCCTTAGTTAAGCTGCTCTAAGCTTAGACTGCCGGGGGACTTCTTAGGACACACCGAGCCCCTCTCTCACTCTCACTCTCTCCTCCCACAATCATCCATGTTTTATTAATGTACATCACTAATTAAGCTTCATTCAGGAGTTCTTTGTGCTTTCTCGCCTAGCAGGTCTCCGTGGATCAGTTCTGTGCGGACCCCGGTTCTGACTCCTGGCTCATGGCTCTGCTGACACCTGCTGCTGCCATCATCATTACTTTAAATATGATTCATATTACTGTCATCATAAACCAACATCTTTCTGCTCTCCCTCCCCACAGAAGCCTCTGTGGATGGTGGTTCTATCTGATGGAGGTTGTCCCTGCAGTGGTCCCTGCTGTACACCTGGCTTTCTACTTGTAATTACTTGTATCATCTCTGTTAGAGGAGTTGAATGTATTGCACCTCTTTTACATTGTTGATTCTGTACACATGACATCCATGTCAGTCTGTCCATCCCAGGAGAGGGATCCTCCTCTGACCTTCTCACTAAGGTTTCTTCCCTTTTTCCCCTTTGAAGGGTTTTTTCATATTTTGGGGAGTTGTTCCTGTGCCGATGTGAGGGGGATGTTGCATGTGTACAGACTGTAAAGGCTAATTTGTAATTTGCGATTTTGGGCTTTACAAAATAAAATGAATTAAATTGACTTAAACTTGTTATTGTGATTCTCTATGGTAAGACTTACTGCAGTACCATCTGATTACTGAGCTTTTCCACAGTAAACTACTTGTTACTTTGATCTTCTACAATACATATGGACTGTTATATATATATATTTATAGAGTAAGGTGGTTGGTTACTGTGATTTTCTACAATAACTTTGTGATTACTGTCTTGATACCATACACAACTTTTCACTGTAAATGTTTAACTACTGCAATCTTTGAGTAAATTACCCACTGTGGACTAAACTGTTGTATGTCTCTATGTCAGCCCTGCGATCAATTTGCAAACAGTCCCGGGTGTCCCCGTCTCTCCCATTAAGGATAAGCTGTTAAGAAGATGAAGATTTCAAATGACTTCTGAAATAACAAATAGGCCCTTAAAGCTTTGCTAAATGTCATGACCCCTACATCAAACTGCTTTGTAACATTTTTTGTGGCACAAATAGCGCAGATACAGACATGTTAAGTCTGCAGTATCAGAACCAATAGTCATTTACACAGAATGAAAAGAAAAAGAAAATCCTATCTTTAAAATATTTATTGTAGATAGATAAATTATGCTGTTATTTGCCTTCACTGTTGAATTCTGGCCAAAACACTTTGTGAAAACCTAAGGTTTAAGAATGAATTAATAACCAAGTTGTCTCCTGTTCTTGTAGAGTAATACATATTTACGACGGTACTTGAAGGTTTCAAGACTGGGCAAAAGAACCTGACGCGCATCGTGATTTGAATGAACGGACCAATCAGCGGGCTTGCCGGGCGGAAGCCGCTGGCTTCCTGTCCCTCTTGCCCAATCAGTGCCTTGGTCCGTTGTATGCCCTGCTTTTTGAAATGAGCTCCAGTAGCACACGAAAACCGACTTGTTCAGCTATGAAGTAGTTAGCTGTCAACAAACTGAAGCAGCCACATTTGGACAGCTTGGACTATATTCCCGTTGAAAGGGCAACATGCATCGACACCAGACTTGAGATTTTTAACAGAGATGTGTCAATTGTTTTGAGTATTTTGGACCGCAGAAGAATTCCGTATTGTATTGTTGACTGGGCTACTAGCCGAGTGGCTAACTGAGTTAGCTCCCGAGCGTATTGAGTTGAACTAGTTTGGCCGCTAACGGTGTAGCTTTCTGTTCTTCCTTTCTTCAAGGCACCAGCCGCAGTACCTGTCGGTAAGTTTGGTTTTCTTCCAGCTTTTAAACCACTTGAAGCGAGCCAACCTCTGGGGACGTGAACGTTAACGAAGGGACTTTCCTGCTGTGTCCAAGTCGGCCAACGACAACTTGGCTAATTAGCGTCTAAATAATGTGACATAAGCTAAATACCACTGCTGTCCTACCCAAACGAAACCAGATACCAGGTCACGTTATGATTTAAAAACACGAGAAGGAGAGAAGCCACTAACGCTGATTGACGTGTTTCCCACGGTGTCCTGTGTTTAACGTGTCTCTTAATGGCGTGTTGACTCTTTGCCGTTGGGTCTAAACCAAGTTGTCCAGAAGCACGGTCCACACATGTTGCTCTCTCTCCAGTTGCATTGTCCTCTTCGGCCAGTCCTTGTGTCTCTTGTCTTTAGTTTGACAGTTGTCCACCTTCTCCTGCTCCTCCTCTCCCTTCTCGGTGCTGTCTGTAACGTTTGACACGTTGGACAGATTGGTGCCTCCATCGGTCCCTGACATGGCTGACAGCAGCATTCTGACGTTGGGGACAGCTCGGAGTCTGCTGGTGGACACTTCGGTCTATGACTCCAGGATTGCAGAAACCACCAAGGACCACGTCTTTCTGGGCCTGGCATGTGAGGACGGGGAAGGTCAGTGTGCATGTGTGACTGTGTCCTCAGGTGACCCAGTGTGGACTGAGTGGCTCCATACACTCCCACAGATTTATCTGTGAATCAGGGAAAAAAAATCAAACCCTTTGTTTAAAAATAGAATTGACAGTGAAAGTCGAGAGTCCAAAAAGTCTGCAGAAAGTGCACAAACGGTTAAGTAATTATAAAAAAATGGACCAACACATGTGTGGTTTACGTCGCCAAATATAACAGCCTTATTAAAATAAAAAAAGATGTGTATATATTTGTTTAAAGGAACCTGAGCGAACAATAAATTTATTAAGAAATACAAATCAGAATTTGGTTGAACATCAGAACTTGATCTCTTCACTACTGGTACCGGGCCGTGGGGGAAAAAATATATTTTTTCCATTTGACCTTTTTTATTTTGAAAATGACCAGATTCTCTCCCAGTTCCATGCACTGGTCCCTCCTGACACATTCCCCGAGCATCACCCAAGCATTTGTATTTCATACTCAAACATCTGACATATTGAGGGGCGTAACTAATAATCCACACAATGAATTGATCATGACATTTTCTGCACTCTTTTAATAAATGTTATCGATTGGTTGATCATTAGTTGGCCTTTTATTTTACTTTACATTAATGCTACTCGTCCTAGTTTCTATGCACCTCTTCTCCTCTTAATCAGCGACGCTTTGTCCGACTGTAGCCCCCGGCTGTCAGTCAAAATAAGGAGAAACGTACATCACCTGCAGGAGACGAGCTACTCCTTGACCTGTGTCACTGTGTCAGTTCTTCTGTGTGTCTTTTCCTGTCCCCTGTTGTTCACCCTGTCTCTGTTGCGCTTCTTTTCAGATATGCTGCCAAAAGTGGAGACCAGGGTGGTTCTTGTGGGAGCAGCAGGCAGAAATGCAGCCCTGGTCAAGGCACTGCAGGTACGTCCCTCCTTTATTAGTGCTGAAGGTCCACTGGCCTCGCCATCTGAACTTGTCCAAATCCCTGCTGCTCAATGTTTGACAAGTAGGACATGGT
Source organism: Pungitius pungitius (assembly GCF_949316345.1). Lineage (NCBI taxonomy): Eukaryota > Metazoa > Chordata > Actinopteri > Perciformes > Gasterosteidae > Pungitius > Pungitius pungitius. The sequence goes on from NC_084906.1 coordinate 267,803, forward strand.
TTTCAAGGACTGTCCTTAAGACAATAACCTTTTGCTAGTGTTCTTTTTAAAGAAAATGCAATCTTCTGTCATTGTCCCCCGAGGTTTACCGCAGTAACAGACATCTCCGGAAGGAATTTAATACCACAAAAATAATGTTCAACCATTCAATGTCAATTTGAACCATCACAATACTAATCTTCCTTTACTGAGGTTTGCATTAAACATGGAAAGTCATTTGCTTTAATTTGACCACATTTAGATTTTGATCCTTAAGACAAACCGTTTTACGGATGTTTTCAAAGCTGCTGAGGAAGTTTAAACTTTGTCAGAGCTCTCAAACAGGTGTCGGCTAACGACGAGCTGCAGCCACCATACCTGCTCATTTGACCCCCCCCTAGCCAGCACCCCCAGTCGCCTGTGCACTGCGCTCACGTCAGGCTCATTTCTAATTGGCCGGTGGGTGGTCGTAAGGCGGTGATCAGACACTGCAGAAGCAAGGAAGCCCTGCCTTAATGTTACATTGCACACCGTGTACACATCTCTCTGTCTCCAAGTCAACCAGTGGCAGTGTGTCTGAGTGGCGCCGCGTGAAGGTGATCTGGAGGCGTGGCAGCAGACTAAGTGCTGGCAGAATGACTTCCTTCCCCTGTCTCCTGAGTGCTGTCACTTGTGAAGGCTCCCTGCTTAAATCATCTATTTCTCCCCGGCAATCCAAAGAATGTGCCCACCGCTCCATCACAGCCTCCCGATTGCCTCCCGACCCCCCGCTGCCATCGCTCATGCCATCCAGAGAAAAATAATCATTCCCCCCACACATGTTTTTGGCGTCTCCTTTCTGTACCTGTCTTTGGCTCCATCTTCCCTCCGGGCTTTTCTATTCATTTCCAGGAGAGATGTCTCCTCCCAGCCAACCCCCCGTGATGCTTGATATTGGTTTGAAGCCTCGGCCTTTAAACTTTTCAAGGACGCCGACCCCGCCCCATCTCCCACTCGCTATCCTCCATTTTGTTCTGATGTGGGGCCTATTTTTATGAATTTGTCTCTGGCCTCCTCTTTGTTTGTTTCTTATTCTCCCTCAACCTTGTTTCCGCCCTCTGTTTGTTTCCTGTGATCTTCTCAAATGCCAGTGTTTGACACCCTCTTCGTGCTGGTTGTTTTTTACAGGCCATCAGAGTAATGGAGGTACCCGTGGTTAAGATAAGAGAAGGCGAGGCGGGCGCCGAGGAGAAAATGATGATAAAATCTATAGTCAATATGGTACAGTACAGTGTCTGCCTCTCTGTGTGACTGTGGAACTCTTAATGGTGGCGGGGGAAGTGCTGCATGACTCCTAATTCACAGCCGGGACTCACTCCATCACTGCATGGCCGACTCGCTGGTGGTGAATTGATTAGTGGGCATATTTAAATGTATGTGATGTAATGCGTGATAACCGGAGCGCTGCCTAGCACACGTGGACTGCTCTCAAATGTCAATGCAAGTTTCTGGGCACAGGGGTCTTTTTAAAGACTTTATATTCAGCTGCATGGCATTTTGAAAATGGCTACCTTCTAGCCGTTAATGTGCTGAGTAGCCCTGTGAACATCAGTTAGCCCACAGAGTAGTCCTTAAATAGGTCTTGGACTGTGATCAAAAGCAATGCACCTGGAACTTTGATTTAAATGAATCGATGTAAATGAGCTTTCTCTCGAGGGTGAGATGTGCCCTCATTTCTGCTCCTGGCCAGGACCTTGAGTGTAGTGTGTGACGCTGGAGGGTGCACTGCCATGAAACCATGAAGGTATCTGACACAGCTGCCTGATGGCCTAGCACAGGTCACACATCACCTGAAGGTGTGTTTTAGACTCACTGCCCCCTTCAGCTCCTGAAACGCTAGTGTACAACATTAGTATTAGTTGATCATCTCACCTTTTTAGAGGGAAAGCAAATCAGTGACAGTATGAAACTACTCCCAGGTGTCTGACTGAAGGGATGTCATCTCCTTTTTGTGTGTCTGTGCTTCAACGCCATGTGTCATTTTTAATGGGCTGGTTTCAGCAGCATTTTAACCTTCAACCTTTCTACTCTCATTCCGACTAACGCAACACTATGGTGTCCACAACTGTTCTAATGTTCATCTGTTTGGATTCACAGCTGACCGTGGTTCATTAGAAAGGGAAAAAACACTTATTTCCTTTATGCAAGTCAGGAGCAGTGCGATTCACGTGGCACCTTTGACTTTGAACCTGACATTTCAGTTAAGAACCACTTCAGCAATAAACCACAGCAAATACTTGTCCTAGTTGATGAATGTTTTGTGTCAACAAACCTCATTTCCTCTCTGGTCCGTTGCTGATGTTTGACTTCCTGCTCCATTCAGGACATCCACACCCCGTGCATTGTGACCGACAGCGTGCAGGAGTTTGCGGATGGAGAAAACACTGATTTTGAGACGGTGTTTGTCCTCACAGACTTTGATTCTCCCAACTACAACTACCTCTACAAACGCGACAACCGCATCGTCGGGCCTCCCGTCGTGCTGCACTGTGCTGCCAAGGAGGAAGTGAGTGATCAATCATGTTCTCTCTGGGGGAGGATTCGCCAACAGGATGAAACCAACATTTCATTTGAACATATTCCAGAGAGCCACCGTCACAACTTAATGACAAGCTGCAATGTTTTCAACTCTAATGTATTTAAGGAAAATAGGGTGTGCAGTATGAACCTGAGATGGTGCACTATTGGTAATCAGGTACACTGAATATCACAGTATGCTAACAATTGAATTGCTAAACCAATCGAGCCAGACTCGATACGTGGAGGAGGGGCTGCCTGTGCACGCTCACACGGCCTCACGTGCACCCGCTTTGGCCAACTGTCCACTGCTTGTTGGAGTAACAGAAGTGAAATGTGGTTCCCTGTGGAGCATACTGACGGGTCAACATGATTCTTGTTGCACTTGAATAGACGTAAACGTTAATTTATTTAATTTTATGAAAATTGGATACAGTCATTTTTTTGTTTTTATTTAAGATTATATCCAGCATTTCTTTGCTTTAAGTGTTTTGAACTTCTTAATACTAAAGTTATTATTGACTCCTCCCCTTTTCTCTACTGATCCGAACCGTTAACCTGAAATGAACCATGAGGGTTTGTCCCTCAAACCCCACTAGAAGATATTGAGTCAGTGGTCAGGTTTAGTACCTTCTGTTCTAACAAGTTAGAAGTCGGACCCCAAAGGAAAATCTAAACCATGCCAAGGTCTAGTGTTGTTGCCAGCAGATCCTATACAAGTACTGGCCTGAATATGGTGCTGTTTGTGAGGTTCTGCCAGTCCTTTAAGTTTATTGTTCAAAGACAAAACGGCCTCTGAAGCAGCACTGTGTTGTTTTGAACTTGTTCCCTCGCTGCAGCCTCTCCAGTTCTCATGTCGTCCTCTCTACTGCACCACCATGCTGAACCTGTCGCTGTGTTTCACTGGCTTCAGGAATAAAGAGGAAATGGTGAGTGTAGTAACCACACTATGCACTGCAGTGTCTCCCATAGCTTAAAACTCCAGGGGGGCCAAAACATACTTTATGTACCAGGCCTCTCAAAATACCATACATACAAAATGCCATTTTCCTTCGAGATCTTTCAAAAGGCACATCTTTAATGATTAAATGCAGCGCCCCCTAATCTTCAAAAATGTGGATGTGTTCAAGGCTTTAATGTTCACACATGCTATAGTTTTGCTGAGGGCAGGCCAAGCCATTTGGAAGTTAAATCTTGCCAGATTAAGCCACACCTCTTGCAAAGTTAATCAGCCCATATCTCATCAGAACAATGAGCTTTCAGCACTATTCCTATACATCAAGGGCACATTGAACCATTAATGATCCACCGAAGGTTTCGTGACAATCAAACTCAGCGTTTAGGAGAAATTGCCAAAACTTTTTCACAAAATTCAAAATTTCTAGAGAGCGCTAAAGAGACATTTCTTTATACCAAAACGTGAGACTCAAAAATTATCACATTTTTTAACAGTCCAGATATCCATGCAAATACAAGAGGTTCCTCTACGACTCGCCCGTAGCCAGGACCTTAAAAACTGCTCATGAAACCCAAAAATAAAGTGGAGAAGAAAAGAATGTTCAATACAAAGTGGGGGTCCAGTTGGGAATGGCTGGTTCATGACCCAGCCCAAAAAATAATGTATTGCACCCATTGTAGGAGGGTTGAGGGGGTCTCTTAACCTAAAGGACCATGAGGTTTCCTTTGGTCGGGTCAGAAGCATCAAACACAGTGTTGTGTTTAGGTTCCTGGTTCTCATGAAGTCGGCGGAGCTTTACATCTTTGCAAATGTGTTAAATATCCTATCAAATAAATGCTTTATTTATATATGCTACTTGTTAAAAGCCAAAGCCTTTTATGTAATGATTTTTCACATGTCCTTTATATCAGCTCACACAAACACTTCATCCATTTGTTCCTGGTCCCTGTGTCTAACTTTAGAACCCATTGTGGCCCCCCCCCCCCCTGCTGTCGACCTGTCCTAGGAGGGATATCTAATGCACAACCTAAGTACTGTAAGCTAGAATATTATTACACGGGTCCCTGGGCCTCAGAAGGGAAGAAGAGGAGTTTAATATGGCTATTAAATGTGACTAAAACTAGACTAAAATGTAATTAGTTTTTATCAACTAAAACTAAAAAGGAATAAAATGTGACTAAAACTAACATGCATTTTTAGTGACTAAAGACTAAATCAAAAATAGCTGCCAAAATAAACACTGGTGCCAGATCACAACAAAAGTCATTAGTGTCTTAATTCATTGGGCCTTTCAGGACCGAGTCCTCCAACAACCGCATAGGCTGAACCGAGGGTCTGTCCTGGGGGGGGGGGGGGGCTTCTGGATCTGTGTACCTACAGCTCCAGCTCCACTGCTGCCATTGCAACCTGCTGTCATGACAGTAAAAGCTTTAAAGCCCAAAAAGGTAGAGAAGGTAATCTTCTTATTACATTTAATTTAGAAAGATATGCTTCTCCTTCGCAGCAGGATTTAAACCACAGTCCTTAAAGGGATGAGAGTGAGCAGTACTTTAAGCCATCTAGCCTCTCTTTCTTCTAGAACTATATGGCCCACAACTAAATGCTGAAGTCTAATGCATTCAAAAGAAAAAACGAACCCCCCCTGAAGGTCGAATTAACAGGATTGTTGTATTCCTAAACTGCGTTCAATGCGCATCAATGATTTTTTCCCATGTATGATGTCTTTCTGTTTCATATTGCTACCTCTCATACATGTAGGTCTACAGTGACTAATCACCTGAAGCACTTTAGCATTAACTCAACTTGTGCTCACTTTTTGTTACTGTGCAGAAGAAGTTGGTGAATCTGGTTCATCACATGGGTGGAACTATCCGGAAAGACTTCAGCACCAAGGTTACCCATCTCGTTGCTTACTCCACCCATGGAGAGAAATACAGGGTTAGTACATCCAGTGTTCCCCTACCATTATATTGGGGGGGGTGCCCTGCCAATACCAATTGCAAGAAGAGTGGGATCGAGGAACAGTTTGAGCCTCGTGACCTCGTGACCTCGTGATCGGACTGAGCTCTGACTGTCGTGTTGTGTCCCATCCCTCAGTTGGCGGTGTGCATGGGGACGCCCATCCTGACTCCATCATGGATCCATAAGGCCTGGGAGAGAAGAGATGAAGTGTAAGTACCACGTATCATTCAGAGCCATGTCGAGCTCCACCGTGCAGGCTTTTCCTGCTTCTGAAAGGCTATTTGGCTTCATTGGTGATAGAATGAAATGCATGGTTCAGGTAGCAGCTTCTCATTTTGAGGATTGAGGCTTTGTTTTCTCTGCCTGCCTGAAAGAAACTGCACTCTAATATCTGTGTACAACCTGGGCCTATTCGGCCTGGAAGTATGGAAGTCGGTACCCATTGTTTAGTGGTCATTATAACTTGTGGCTTCTATTGTCGTCTCTTTGAAGCATTTATGGACTTTGTGGAAACAAGACAAACGTAGCACCTGAGCCTCAAGAGATCCTTCAATGTTATATGAAGCCTCAGAGTGAAGTCCTTGAGCGAGAGGGAGAGTTTTGTTTTTAAATCACTCTGCAGGTGAAAGTTAGTTGTACGATGCAATGATCCACGCTGGTCCAATGTCTTATTTGTGCCTGGAAGGGATGGTTGGCTCCTTTAATTGGACGAACCTGGCTGTGACGGCCAATGTTCCTCCTCTTAAAGGAGCTGAATGGTGACACATAGCTGGTCCTCCTAGAGAAGAAATATATTACAGTACAGTCTGTTCACCATTGTTGGCTCAGAATTCTTACTGTTCAGCATGGAACATAAATTCTTTATGGTTATTGACTTTATTTATTTATACAGTACCACATTTGTATTTTTCCCTTTTAGGATAGTTACTACAAAATCAGTTTTCTGGTCAAAGATAAATCTCAATAATGTGTGATCTATAATAGTCTGCTAACCCTAACCCCATTTAAAGGGTTACATGAATATCTTTTAAAAGCCTGATCTATACAGATGTGTGCTTTTGATTGATTGATTGATTGATTGATTGTATTTTTATCGCAGAGTTTTCATAGGAATTGGAACTACTGATATCTCAGGGAAGGGCTAGGATGGCTGGACCGGACCTTCAGTGAGCGATTCTGAGTTAATAATGAGCTGTTCAGACTAGCAGCACCGGGCCGTGCTGCACTTTAAACTCCAGGTCCGTCCAGGAGGTCCTTACAATCCGTTTGGAAACATGGCAAACATCTTAAATAAGTGGAACAGTGTGTTATGAGTCGTCCGATAACCCGCTGTTTTAGAATGAGGATGAAGGGCTGATAGTATTGATGGTAACGGTGCTTCATCCTTGTGTTAAGCCACTTTAACGCAGCAGAAGAGGAGTTTCGAACAGAGTACAAAGTGCCTCCGTTCCAGGACTGCATCCTCAGTTTCTGGGGTTTTTCAGATGAAGAGAAGACCAACATGGAGGAGAGGACTCTCAAACACGGTCAGTGCTGCAAACAGACACAGCTCCTCTCTTTGGCACAAGGTTATTCATTGTTGCTATAAAGTCATAACCTTGACTCATCTGAACACACGTAAGACGAGTAGCTCGGACCGCTGGGCGCTGTAAGAATAAATTGTGCCGAAGAGCAACGTCCGTTGTCACAGCGTAACACGGGTCTTATAGCGTCTGAAGCGGTTCAGCGCCCAGCCCCAGTCCTCAGTGCAGAGAAAGAGTTACAGTCCTAGTGCACCAATGGAATGACTGCATAATTGAAGACGATGATTAGCCTCCCTTAACATGACTCCAGTTCATTCATGTTCCCATCATGGTTTTCTGTTTCTAAGGTGGCAAATATCTTGAGGTTGGAGATGAAAGATGTACACACATGGTGGTGGAGGAAAACTCCATCACGGAACTCCCATTTTCTTCAAACAAAGTCTATGTGGTCAAACAGGAGGTAGGTAGAGTTTGCTGCCTCTGATTCTGGTCAAGCACCATCACCACAAGATAACGGTTCCTCCTTCTGTGGTAGTGGTTCTGGGGCAGCATTCAGATGGACGCTCGGGCCGGAGAGTCCATGTATTTCTACGAGAAGGTGAGTTAATGGTTAATGTGCATGTGAGTACTTCTTCTTGGTTTAAATGTTTCAGTCGTCCCACTAGTCCAGAGAGGATGATGTAAATGTGTGAGTCGCCTCTAAGTTTCAAACGTCTCCAAGATGCAGCAGACACGGGTCAACGATTAGATAGCAGCTGAAGAAAGGGAGCCACATTGGCCCCAATGCTGACATCCAGGCCTCAAGGACACATGTGCTTTTTACTCCGTTTACGGTTTGCATATCCTGCACGTGTATGGAACCTCATTTGAATCTTTTTTGGGGTCTTACCACCATCATCTCCTTAGGAAGTCCAAATGGCCATTTACCCCACCCTTAAAGGAAGAATTTGCCGTTTAAGGTCCAGATCCATTTTTATCCAGAGTGATTATTATTATTATTATTACATGATCAGGTTATGGCATCAGTCAGAAAAACGCCTGCTCCTTTGTTCATCAGATACTTGTAGTCTTCAGGTTGTCATTTTCCTTCACCTCATTCGAGACATTCAACCTTTCTTTTCTTTTTGTCTTTAATTTATTTTGGGTTTTTTTACATAATGGAATACATCTGTCCCACTGCACGTCAGAACGACAGCCCAGCCATGAAGAAGGCCGTGTCCCTGCTGTCCCTCACCACCCCCAACAGCAACCGCAAGCGCCGGCGTCTCCGGGACACGCTGGCTCAGTTCACCAAGGAGACGGAGATCTCCCCCTTCCCTCCGCCGCGCAAAAGGCCGTCAGCAGAGCACTCCCTGTCCATCGGCTCTCTGCTGGACATCTCTAATACCCCGGAGACATGCAAGGCCTTGGCAGGTAAGAACAAGACAGGGCAGGAAAACCACCAACCCTGAAGGTCTTTACATGCTACGTAAAAATAGACTAATGCAGCGACTTGGACAGAAGTCTCTTTTGTTTCTTTGGGAGATTCTTCCTGGAGATTCAACTAACCCAGATGATTCCCTCTGACTTTCAGAAGACAGAGTAGGGAACAGTTCAGAGAGCAGAGGAGAAAGGAGTGTGGCCACAGGTAGGACGAGAAGAAGGAAGGCCAAGCGAATGAGGATAAGGACAGACAGGGACAGGTCCAACCAGGGTACATGTGCTCCTCAGCTACCAGAGGAGGAGCAGCCAGAGACTTCCACAGGTCAGCGTTGGCTCTAGGAGTAAGACAGTGACAGGGAACACCCTTATGCAGTGGGGGGGGGGGGGGGCAACTCCATCAGACACACAGAGACATGTGACTGATGGCTCAAATCATTTTTACATTTGTAACAGGCGACGTGACCACAAAGAAAGTAAAAGTATTCAAAACCAGGAGGCGTGTGTGTTTCCCTGGACTTATGAGCACTGTGGTCCTCCCAGAAGACCCCAGTGGGAGGGTCACTATGAAGCCCCCAACCCTGAGACCCCAGTGGGAGGGTCACTATGAAGCCCCCAACCCTGAGACCCCAGTGGGAGGGTCACAATGAAGCCCCCAACCCTGAGACCCCAGTGGGAGGGTCACTATGAAGCCCCCAACCCTGAGACCCCAGTGGGAGGGTCACTATGAAGCCCCCAACCCTGAGACCCCAGTGGGAGGGTCACTATGAAGCCCCCAACCCTGAGACCCCAGTGGGAGGGTCACTATGAAGCCCCCAACCCTGAGACCCCAGTGGGAGGGTCACTATGAAGCCCCCAACCCTGAGACCCCAGTGGGAGGGTCACTATGAAGCCCCCAACCCTGAGACCCCAGTGGGAGGGTCACTATGAAGCCCCCAACCCTGAGACCCAATTAGATTTAAGAATTAATACGATTCTTCTGGTAAATGTGGGGAAATATGGATGTTTGCACTTAAACTTATTTTAGAAAGAAATGTTTCTATGTTCTACATACATTATGTCATTTAGGTGACGCTTACAAGTTATGTTATTATATATATATATATATATATATTTATATATATATCTCGTGCTATATAGATAAACCACGCATCCCTTTTACCAGTGGAGCTGAAGAAGAATCACTTTTATGGAGGATCATCATGTGCCTCCCACTGTGTCCCATTAGCTGAAGTGAACAAAGCCCTCACATTGTGCAGTTTCCCTTCCATTGACTCATGCCTGTGGTAACAACAAGGGATCATATGATCAGTATTTAAAGAACATCATTATGTTGTGTCCTTGGACCTTTAGCCTTAAATTCCTTAACAGTGGGTGATTCTCGTGCTTAACCTGCTCTCCTCCTGCAGAGACCTCCAGGCCCTCCAAGAGCTCCACTCCGGCTCTCTGCAAGCAGTCAGCCAGGTGGCAGGTCTCCAAGGAGCTCTACCAGACCGAGAGCAACTACGTGGACATTTTAAGCACCATTCTGCAGGTATACTCCCCCACTGGTTGGCCTCCCAGTTGCCCCTGACAACAGTTTGAGGCTAAACTAAAGGTGTGTGTTTAATGTGTTTAACTGTCCTCACAAACCGCTGCTTGGTTTGTAGAGAGACGGGAGGCATGCAGGCCCAGCTGCATTACTGTTACTGAGGCTTATTCATCACACAGATGTAATCACTGCACCTTAATCACAAGTCGTAGTGCTGCTGATTACTTATGATTGATCGGTGCCAAAATAAACGTAACCATCTACCTGACCTGTTGTGTTCGATCTGCATATTTCCTCATTTTTCATTAATAATACATGATTATTGAGTCCTCATGATCACTTATTTTTTCACAAGAACATGTAGCAATTTTTTATAGATAAACCTGGCTCTGTCTCTATGATGTCGTTACCCGTCTGTCTCTATGATGTCGTTACCCGTCTGTCTCTATGATGTCGTTACCTGTCTGTCTCTATGATGTCGTTACCCGTCTGTCTCTATGATGTCGTTACCCGTCTGTCTCTATGATGTCGTTACCTGTCTGTCTCTATGATGTCGTTACCCGTCTGTCTCTATGATGTCGTTACCTGTCTGTCTCTATGATGTCGTTACCCGTCTGTCTCTATGATGTCGTTACCCGTCTGTCTCTATGATGTCGTTACCTGTCTGTCTCTATGATGTCGTTACCCGTCTGTCTCTATGATGTCGTTACCCGTCTGTCTCTATGATGTCGTTACCCGTCTGTCTCTATGACGACATGTTAGCTGTCTCTCTGTCTTGTTTTATGGAACACATTTCATATTTTTTCTTTCTCTTTAAGCTTTTCAAGATACCATTGGAGAAAGAGGGGCAGGTGGGTGGACCCATCCTGGCCCCAGAAGAAATGAAGAACATATTTGGCAGCATCCCAGAAATCTACGACGTTCACACTAGAATAAAGGTAGTGTCTTGAGCTGTTTGCATCCACATTTCAATTCATTTTTTTTTTGTAGAGCCCAAAATCGCAAACTACAAATTAGCCTGAGCCAGCCCTAACTATAAGATATCAAAGAGGAACATCCACATGACTGATGTTTGGTTTCTCCTTCAGAGCAACCTGGAGGAGCTGCTGACAGACTGGTCAGAGGACAGAAGTGTAGGAGACATCATCCTGAAATATGTGAGTCCCCACATCATAGACCGATGTTGTCTTTGTTTCTCTATTGCATGCGTCGTTTTGATGCCTCTCACCTGTCCTCTTTCCATCAAGTCTAAAGAGCTGGTCAAGGCCTACCCCCCCTTCGTCAACTTCTTTGAAATGAGCAAGGAAACAATTGTTCGTTGTGAGAGACAAAAGCCCCGCTTCCATGCTTTTCTTAAGGTAGGACCTCGTTTACTATGAATGGCATGTAAAGGTACATTTTACATAGTGAGTTTGAAGCATATAAAGAGGTGGGACTTCTCACACACAATGAGTCACAACATTGTCTTTAAAACATACCATTGCACAGTTCACCGGAGGTATTATTAAGGGTTGTAAAGAGCCTTTGTTTTTCATTTGCAAAAGCATACAACAGGGCACATGCATGTAGTTGAGAAGAATACCGATCCCCTGGATGCAGCGGAGAACTTTAAACATAAAACGTTGTTATTGAACGTCTTTGTCATCATCAGCATGTTGATTATTGGTAAATTAAAATCATGTTAATATCAACTTCATCTGTAGACTTTTTACACCAGTGAGAGCAGGATGTGTGTATGTCTACACAAAGTAGACCATCACCTCCAGTGTTGCATCACCGTTCAATAGGGGGGGCCCAAACTGGCATCTCCGCCCCCCCAAGATATTACATCTACAATTATCCACTAATGTCTTCGGTCCGTCCCGATGGGCAAATACTTTGGAAAATGAAGGTGTTGCACATTTTACTCTCCCCCCCCAACATTGAAGTAGACCTAAAGGATTCAGAGAAAAACACTAAAACCAGAGGCTCGAAAAGCTTTATTCATTTTACATTTACAAGTGTGTGTCTGTGGGGGGGGGGGGTGATCATAGGAAATAACTTTCATTCAATGTTCATGTTTCTGTTGTTCAATGAATGAGTTCTACTCACTAATGGATTAAGTCAAAAATGTAATTTTTACATGCATGTCTGCTTATGACAAAACATTTATGGGATGGAAGAAAAGATTATTATATAAAGATTAAGATTACACACATTATTGAATCCTCTTATTTAGTACGTCACCACTCATAAGGTTTCACAGGTCTGAATGTGTGGACTTCATTTAACTGAGTACACACACTATTTAGTCTAATGCAGTTAAAGTATGTTGGTAATTTATAAATTGAAGGTTACTGACCTGCTGCACATTTACATCTATAAATGTATTATTAATCCTAAAAAAAACAGACATGTTACATCTGTGTTGTCACACTTCACACGGTCTCACTAAACTAGTGACAAATCAGCAAAATCCCATCGGACAGACTTCAGCTAATCAACCTTCAATCTGTTGGATGGTTTCCATCACACACACACACACACACACACACACACACACACACACACACACTAATGCTTTCATTGTCCAGATCAACCAGTCAAAGCCAGAGTGTGGCAGGCAGACGCTGGTGGAGCTGCTCATCAGACCAGTGCAGAGACTGCCCAGTGTGGCCCTGCTCCTTAACGGTAACACACACACACACACACACACACACACACACACACACACACACACACACACACACACCCCGCGTTGGAAAAGAAGTATGCAAATGACAGCGTTGATTGTCTTTTGCTCCTTATCCTTCCCCTTTCATACCATTATTTCCCATTGATACCGCTCTGTAATTTCTACTTTTCTTTTCCCCCCCACATGATTTTCATCTTGCCTGTCTGCTTTTGACCAAACTTTCCCTTTCTTCCGTGTCCTCAGACATAAAGAAGCATACGTCGGATGACAACCCAGACAAGATAACGCTGGAGAAAGCAATAGAGTCTCTGAAAGAAGTCATGACGTGAGTAGGAGGGACCTCGGCCTTCTCTTTTGTGCTGATCGTTTCCATCTCGTGTCCAATTGTTCAGAGGCTCTAGGTTCAACTTTTAATAACAACCGTTCTTTAGCAAAGATTTGAAAAAAAACAAGTGACTTCTATTGAAGTTGGTAAGGCTCGTGCCTCGTAGGGAACTTCCTTTTATTGCTCAACAGTCCCCATGGTCCAACCTGCTGCTTCTATCTAGATCACTGATCACGTTACCCTGAACCAACCTTTCAATTACACCCATGAAATGTACTAACATATTTCTTAGTAAATAGCTTCAGTGCTACTGAGACGAATGAATAACGTGCATCGGCTCTCCCTTTCCTCCCACTAGTCACATCAACGAGGACAAGAGGAAGACTGAAGGCCAGAAGCAGATCTTTGATGTTGTTTATGAAGTGGATGGCTGTCCTGTAAGTTTGATCTGCTTTAAAATGATTAACCCGTCAAACCACAGTAACCATAACTAAGATCACACATGAAGCCAGCTGACTCTTCCTCCGAGGCACAATTCATTTCAATCTAATGAGGACATACGTGTTTTTTTAAAAATTTGAACACAAATTAGTTGAATTTGTAAATCTGACTTTGAAAGAGTCCGTGCCTCGCAGCCACCAACCTCACCGCGCCCGTGTTCACGCATCGGCGTTCCTGTCCCGTTAGTCCTGCGTCCTGCCAGCAGTCGGTCCATCGGAGGCTGGCGCTCGCTCTTTGGTCTTCCAATTGGACCGCCGCCTCCACCCTCCCGGCTTTCTGTTTAGTTGTCTTTGTGACCACATGTGTTGCCGTATGATGTCACTGGGTTGTCTTCCTCATGGTTGTCATGGTTTCCCCGGTGGCCTCGTCAGTGTGGCTTCATCTGTTTAATCAGCTGGGAGTACGTTGGCAGGAGAAGTAGAGAACTGTGATGTGATGCTCTAAAGTGTGCAAACATGGTCCACTGGTTGAGAGGTGGGCTGATGGAATTAGGTTTGAAATATGTGATCACCGTACAAACTCCGTTCCTGTTGTGCTGTTTATTGTTGACTACGTCTAAGCAGCATGAATCCGATGTCCTTACGGTTTACGTTTTTGACATATGAAGGGGACGTTTTTGACATACAGATTTTTACACCTCCCATCCGAGCACACAGCTACGTGTGTGTGTAGAGATGGAGTCATGGTTACCACACAAACGCTCTTTAACAGGGTAAAACACCAACGCTCCCGTTCCAACGTGGATCAGTAAGCTCTCGTCCCATTTGTTGTGTGCTTTGTCTTCTCTGCAGGCCAACCTGCTGTCGTCCCATCGCATGCTGGTTCACCGGGTAGAAACGATCGCCCTGGGAGAGCAGCCATGTGACCGTGGAGAACATGTCACACTGTTCCTCTTCAATGACTGCCTCGAGGTGAGGATACGAGTAAATGTTGAACAATGTCATGCGCACCACGTTCACACCTAGATAACTCGGGGCTGTAGATCACACTGAGGGTATCTTGACGTCTATCAACTCTGTACATGAATATTTCATTTGCCTCTAAACTTAACTGAAAAATATCACTTAAATATTTAAAAAATGATGAAACTGCCCAGTTATTCATTTTAAACTTATCAAGTATTTCATGCTCATCCAAAATTCCCTTTGGTTTAACAGAGTGAATTAACACAAATGCATCTTTTAGAGATACTGAACCAAGTTTAATGCTCTCGTATTAAATGTACTATTCATACACATCAACCACAGTGTCCCCCTCCACGGCTCTGCTGCCTCCTCCATTGGTCCTTTACTGTTGCACAGAGATGAAAGTTTAGATTTTTATTAGAACTATGTTGTTCTAATAAAAATCTGCTACTTTGTAGTTCTTTTATCTAATAAAATGCATACAAGATGTAAATGCAATAAGGGTCCAGGCCATTTGAGAGCTTTCTATTTCTGTCACTTGTCATCATCTAAGCAGTGAGTGAAGTTTCCTTCGTACCTCGTTAGTTAAACACATGCAGCGCCGACATGTGCACACGCAGCGCTGCATACAGCAGCAGAGAGGAAGGTGATCAATCCCTGTGTGTGCTGACACAATCACTTAATTAGGTGTGTGTGTGTGTGTGTGTGTGTGTGTGTGTGTGTGTGTGTGTGTGTGTGTGTGTGTGTGTGTGTGTGTGTGTGTGTGTGTGTGTGTGTGTGTGTGTGTGTGTGTGTGTGTGTGTGTGTGTGTGTGTGTGTGTGTGTGTGTGTGTGTGTGTGTGTGTGTGTGTGTGTGTCCTCACTCATCATTGATTACTCTTGCATTCATACCTTCACTGTCCCCCTCTTCACTCACACTGCCAAAGTAACACTGACCTATGGTGTAGTGTCATGTTTTATTCTCCCCCCATATCTCTGCATCTAATTGATGAAGCATTAATGATTTGCATCATTTACCTCACTGAGGGCCTCATTGATTCGTGGACAATTGACCGATAGCAGCTTCACCCAGACGCTACAAAATGACCAACATGAGTGGCCTTTCCTTCCACTTTCCTCCCAAGTCGCTGCCATTTCTTTGCATCGGCCTGATGTGTGTTTGTTTGTGCAGATTGCGAGGAAGCGCCACAAGGTGATCAATACATTTAAGAGTCCGCTGGGACAGACGAGGCCCCCGCCCCCCCTCAAACACATCACACTGATGCCGCTGTCCCAGATCCGCAGAGTGCTGGACCTGCAGGACACGGAGGGTAAGCTATTTGCTGATCAGGATCCTGCTTTTCACTCTCCATGTGCTCCCCGTTGTGTGCACCGACTCAAAGGAGTGCTGCCCTCATGTAGCACAATGTTCAAAAGAATGACGAGTCGACTCAACCGCCAACACGGCAGAAGCTGTTTGATGCTCCGGAGTCAGCTGGCTTCTGCATTTCCTTCATCTGTGTTTGTGTGTCCAAACATCAAGGGGGATGCAAGCTGCTGTTTGTCACTTTAATCACAAATGCTTTTAGTTTTTAGTCAGTAGAAATTAGATTTTCAATTTCAATGAGACTATACTGTATATATTTTACCCTTATTGGAATATAAAAGCTTCAAAAACTACAGAAACCTTATCCAGTGGATATTCCATTTGCTTTTTCATGGTCACACAAAACGAGCTACATTGTTTTACCACCTTTCTTATTTCATACATTTTACCAGCAGACTAATATCCAGGTTTTAGAACTCATCGCCCACTGAAGGAGCTTTACATTGACAACATGTTTTAATAGTAATAGTAAATATGTATGAACATGGCAAATTCATTTACAGAGAAAAAACGTATTGCAGAGCTTTTTAATTTAGTGATGCGTATTGCGATCTGAAGGTTTTTTGCAGGTTGAGGCATGAATCTGGTGCACCGTAGAAACGTGTAACGTTCATGGGACATTTGGTTTTGAGTTTAACACAAGCTGTGTCTATAGGACGCGCTTCTCCCGTTGCCTAGCAACCTTCTGCGCTTGACAGTAAAAACATTGGTTACCTATGTCACGTAACTTAAGCCGTTTTATAGACTAAGTTGTAGATCGGTCGATATTCTAGTCCCACCTGCCTCCAGCCTGAATAAATGAAATCCTCGTCGGCCCGCACTGCATGCTGGGATATGCTGGGCTATGCTGGGCTGCAAAGGATGGATCAGACGGGTCGTCCCTTTGATGTGACCAATGCTGTCTGTACACAAGTTGAGGGCGTTGGTCATAACACGTGATTGGCTCATGCACTTTGGATGAAGCCCTGGATTTGTCTTGCATTGCTTGTGTCCTCCTGTCCTGACTTCAGTGCTCATTAATTTGTCCTCCTTGTCTCCCTGCAGACTGTGTGAATGCCTTCGCCTTGGTAGTACGCCCGCCCACCGAACAGGAGAACTTGTTGTTCAGCTTCCAGCTGGCCGCCGAGGAAACCGTTAAAAGCGCCTGGCTGCGAACTCTGTGCCGCCACGTCGCCGACACCATCTGCAAGGCTGATGCGGTGAGAAGCTGCATGCGCACCAGGAACAGATAATGGGTAGTTTGACAGAGTGCCAGGCAGCGATGGAAGCTGTGATGGATGTGTAATCTCATCAGCAGTTTACTTCTACAACCCCCTCAGTCCTGATCTTCAGGCTCCTCCTGTGGTCCAAAAGCAGGCAGAAAGCTTTGTTTCCAGGGTAAAAACGCTTTGGGATGGATTCACCCTAAAAGCAACTTCACAACCAAATGAGTAGCACGTGTGAGGCGGGGGACACCAAATGTTTAATTGACATTTGGCCCTCAACTTAACAAAGGAACCCACATATTTAAATTCAAAATGAATGAATGAATTTCAGCTAAATGCAATAGTTACATAGATTAACAGTTTGCCTGACTACAACACCAGCATCCGTGCCTTCATGTTGTCATGACTCATCAGCCATGTCCATGGTGTGTCGTTCTGCTGCTGTAGCCTGTGGGCCTTAAGGGGCCACGTGTTGTGTGTTCAGAGATGGTGTTGTGCGTTCCCTGGATGTAACCAGTGGTTATTTGAGTTGCTGTTGTCTGGAACCAGTCTGCCCGTTCTCCTCTGACCTCTCACATCAACGAAGCTGCTCATTGGACAGATGGTTGTGTGTTTAAATCCCAGTAGATGAGCAGTTTGTGACATACTCAGACTAAAACCAACAAGCATCCACGTTTAAAGTCACTTAAATCCACTTCCTCTCCGTTGTGATGCTCGCTCTGAGCAAGTTGTCTTCGACATCCAAATGCGGTGAATCAAGCCACGTGATTGGCTCATTAGCCATTTCTGTTGCGTTGGGTTGTGTCGAGCAACTGAATCGGTGTTCCTAATAATAAAGTGTCTTGTGAGGGTGTGTGTATATATATATATTAATTAGTGGTGGGCATAGATTAATTTATTAAATCTCAAATAAATCCTGCTCAGTAAGATGTGTGTTTACTGTTTATTCAGCGAGGAGTGAGGTTCCCAGCTGGCATCGATGAGGTGTACAGTAACGCTGAGGTAGTTATTGTTGATAGATGTCCAATGGACCCCAGTCAGTGCTGCACACCTCGCCTCTACCATCTTCTCATCTTTTGCGGCTCTGCGGCGTGCTGCTCATGTATCCTCATGATAGTTCGCCCAGCAGGTAGTTTGTAAGATGGATCACCTGCGACTGCCTGAAGAACCAGCTCGAGCCCGTCATCCACTGAGGGAGGAGAATCGTTAGCTTGGCCGAGCTCTGCTGACGGGCTCCTTAACTCGGTTGCACTCAAACGTTCTTCCCCTGCGCTGCATCAGTGGCTCGGCATCTTCCGCGTTAGCTACGCCACGCTTTGCGTGTAGGTGATATTTGAGACTTGATGAACTAATTCCTGTTTGCACAAAGTGCAAACGGCCTTCGTCTTGTTGAGGTTTCCATTGGGAAGCTTCTTAAAAATAACTTTTCCCAAAGCGGTGACTTCGTAGCTGCATCCATGCTAGCACGTCTCGTTCTCGCCCCCTGCAGTGCAATCTGGCACCAGAATATCAAGGTGAAAATCATCATCGCTTGCGTAGTATAGACCCAGCTCCCAACACAACCTTGAGAATAGATTATCAGCGCTATTTTTTCTTTATTGCCGATAAGAGTCTCACCAAAACGCAGCACGTTACCGCCGATAACGGCGCACCACTTATAATTATATATATATATAATTATACACCGTAAATCCTCAAATAGTGGCCAGGGCTTTTATTTACAGAGGCTGCACAGCACACCGGCCTGTATTAGGGGCAGGCCTTTATTTCTTACTTACCGGTATCTTACCGGCACACTTTTATTTTAAAGTAATATCAGAACAATACAACAGGCAAGTTAACTTAGTGTTTTACAGTTTTTTTTAATTTAAACGAGTACGTTCCCTGTTGGTGACACAAAGAACGTACTGTGCAGGAGACAAGATACCCTTTGAAAAATCTCAGTCAAAGAAAAAAGACTTGAGTGATGCAGTTGTAACCCTGGGTAAATCCCAGGAGTGGTACCTCAGGCTCGTAGTACTCCAGTGACGAGATACTTCCACTCTGCAGTGGTTACAAATAGCTTTGCTTTCATCCACTATGGCGTCTGGTACCGTACGGCTCTGAGACGTCAGCCCGGGTCAAACGGCTTCAACCAGCAGCTGACTGCGTCCTCTTGGTCACACACAGCCCACTGCAACGGGAAGAGTGCATTTCTGTTTTCAGCTGCAAATGAAGTCACTTCATGTAATACCAGCAGCAATTTATGGATTGGATTCTAAAGCATTTATAAACAGTCTGCTGTGCGTTCATGTTAACGCAGCAGTGTGAGTGTGGCTCACAAATGAGGAGCACCATCAGAACCAACTGATGACGCGCTGCCGTCACGTGATGGTGGTGAGTCGTGGGCAGCAGGGGGCGATGTTGCCCTCCTGCCTGCCTCCATTCCTTGTGCCGTTTTCTCTGCCCAGTGCTACGATGTGAATACCAACTAGATGGAGTCCTGCTTGTTAACACACTCCATGAGGGGGGGGGAGACAATCCTGCCACACATCCCTCTAACGTATCTATCTGCATTGATCGGAGGCCTGTGCACTATAACCGTATCAGATTTCCCAACGCCGTGACATTTTCATGTACTATTCATACCGGTGTTGCGCCATAACGACTGCGGCAGAATTTCTTTTTTACGCCTCCACTCAGAGCAGGCAGCGGTGGAACGGTCAAACGCTCTTTAACGGGGTGAAACAACACAACAGCTTGTGACAGCTGGACACAGCTCGCTTGCTATCACCACAAGAAACACAGACAAGAGGAGCTGTGTCTGTTTGCAGGGTTTTTGGTTTGGAAAATCCAACGTAAGTTAAATCAAAATAAGGTCTGGTGACACCACAGCAGCTAACGAGCCGGCCGAGCGAGGGCGCTGTTCAGGTGAACGGCGTTCCCTTTCAGGGTCGAACTGTACTGTGTAAAATACTGTGATGTGACCTTAACATCCGGCTCTAGTTGATTGCATGTGTTTTTTCTTGTGTGGTAACCAGGAAGACCTGATTCGATGCACAGACCCAGACTCACTACAGGTCAGCACCAAAGATATGGACAGCACCCTGAGCAAAGCCTCCAGGGCCATCAAGAAGACCTCCAAAAAGGTAGCGTTAGCATCATTACATTACTCGATGTGAGCCAACCTCAGCTGACGAGCTGTCAGCGACCACGACACCGACACGTTGACCTGAAGCCGACCCGGGTGGCCTCATTCGGGTCGGATTGACGGGACCACTTACATCATTTCCTGCTGAGTGACACAGAATGAAATTAGACATCAGTGCAGACGCTTCCCTTTGATGTGATTTTTGCCATTGAAGTGTGCCTTTCCAACACCTGCAGACACGGCAGCAGAAGGGTTTTAATGTTTAAGTGAATATCAGCCTCACTTTGCCTGAAAGAATCTTTGAAACAAGCAGATAAAAGCGATGCTGCTCTATCTGACTGTAAAGCACACCCATCTGAGCGGTGAAGGAGCCTGAAGACAGACTCTGGGCCAGCTGTCAGTCCACCAAGTTCCTTCCTCATTCACACAGCGGGGAGTTGAACTCTTAAAGAATTCCAATGCTCCCTCCTCCTTTGGCTCTTTCCTCTCATGCACTCGGTGCACAGTGTCAGGTCGACTTTCTGCAGTGTGCGTCCATCTGAACATGTGCATCATCTTATTATATGGAATTACTTGTATGCAGAGGTGTCAAAGTATTCACATTCATTACTCAAGTAGAAGTATAGATAGTAGTAGAAGTATCAACTCAAGCGTTTTACTTAAGTAAAAATACAAAAGTACTGGTTTTAAAACTACATAAAGTAAAAGTATTGAAAGGGAAAAAAAGAAGTAAAAAGTACAGATATTTGCGCGAAAATGTAAGAAGTAGAAGTAAAAAGTCTCAAAAAGTCTGAAAATAAAATACTCAAGTAGAAATTTTGGGTATCTATACTTTACATAAGTGCACATGTTCAGATTGACACCTCTGCTTATATGGATATGTTATATGGAGTTACTAGCTTTACATTGGTACATTAAACTCCTCCAATGCAATGTGTTATGGGAATAATAAAGAGACACTAAGTGGAAGACCCATAAAGTGTGTTCCACTGACTCCAGATGACGTGGCATGTAGTTGAGTGTGTGTGTGTGTGTGTGTGTGTGTGACAGGTGACCAGAGCCTTTTCCTTCACCAAGACCCCGAAGCGGGTGATCCAGCGGGCCTTCATGGCCAACAGCACTCCGGAGGAGAAAAGCCAGAGGCTGAGTTGTGAGAACCGTGTGGGCAGCAGCTCCACGCTGGCTGTAAGTCCACATCCTTTATTGTCACTTCACTGTGGGGGAAAGGACACGTTGCTCTTATCTGCTTCTTCCTGAAAATACATTTCAAAATGCCTTTACTCTGCGTCCTACATGCATAACCCAATTAATAGTGGGAGTCTCTGTTCCATCTGTTCCTCACTCCCTTTCTTCTCTCTCCATCTCTTCCTCGCTTTGAGAAGCAGACAATTGATCTCTCCATCAATCCACGATGGAGCCACCATCAGTCAGTGTCACTTCTTTAGATCTGGCTTGATTTAAAAAGCAGGAAACCGTCCATCTGCTCTTCAATGTGAAGGACTGTTTTTGTTATTTCAGTAGCTGTGTTTATTGTTCTCTATTTTCATAAAGAAGTGGGTGATGAGAAGAGGTGACATGGTGAGGTAAAGTTTTGTTGGTCCCTCATCAGACCTGGTAGCTTGCAGGGTGTAAATGAAATAACTGAAGCAGGTTATTCAGAGTTTGGACTCAAACAAACCCGAA
The DNA here is from genome assembly GCF_949316345.1 of Pungitius pungitius. Lineage (NCBI taxonomy): Eukaryota > Metazoa > Chordata > Actinopteri > Perciformes > Gasterosteidae > Pungitius > Pungitius pungitius. The sequence continues at coordinate 289,520 of NC_084906.1, forward strand.
GCGTTTCTAACAATGTCTTTTGGTTCCCCCCCTGAGGACGTCCTCTCGTGGGGTCCCGTCTCATCGTGCTGTTCAGGTTTCCCTTCATGACGTGTGAATCCCTGCTCCATGTGTCTCCAGATGTCTCGCTCTGCCTCCACATTCAGTTTGACTGATTCTACTAAGAGCGGCGCTGTGGTGCAGCGCTCAAACTCTCTGGACCACCCTCCCATCAGAGCCAGGGCTTCAGTCTGTGTACGCCCCCCCAGCAGCCCCGCCCACAGCCCCCGCCCTAACGCTGCCCTGGACTTTAATGAGAGCGCCCAAGAACCCAAGTCGCTCCTTGACGCCCCTCTATTGTCCCAGCCAGTGGCGGCTCCTTCAGCCTCCTCCACCCCTGCTGCCCCCAACCAACCCAAATGTAGCCACCTGGTGTCCCGACATCAGGCCCGCTTCCTGTCTCCCCTGCCTCTTAATGAGTCATGCAGGGGTCTCCGAGCGCCTGTGGAGGCCAGCAGGGCGGCCCTGACCAGTCCTCGCAGGGAGACGCTGCTCTGACCCCGTCCTGGAGTCTGATGTGAGAAACTCGTCTCTATGGGGAGGGGTGCACCACTTGATAATAGATCCTCTCTAGCACTGTTGGCACATTTCTATCCCCAAATCAGCTCATTAGAGGCCGAGAGCCTTCCACAATGAGATTGTGTCCTAGGCAGAGGTTCTAAGGGTTGATTTGGTATCTGTCTGCTTCTCTGAGTCACGTGGAGGACCAACTGATGGTGGGGTCTGGGAATGTTCACGGCGTGGTGCGGTTGGTTGGGTCTAATGGAGCTGAGCGGACGTTTGGATTGACATGATGTGATTGTTAAAAGGTGTCTGACTTGAGGGACCTGACGGAACCGTCTCGTTCAAGAATACAAACCCTTGATTGTGGATGCTGTGTCCCTGAGGAGGTCTCCAGTCTCCCCTGGAGGTCCGCTTGTGCTGAGCCATGGAACCCGGACAGAGCTCCACTCTAAAGCTGTTCATCATTGGGGCAGCATCACATCAAAGTGTACACACACACACACACACACACCATACAACAGCCTTTTGTGATCCATCAACCCACCTGGAAAGGAATTCCTCATCAATTCCTCTCTGCCCATCACTTGATGGTTTAAATGGTCGTTTAGGTCGGCATTACATCACATGTCGTTTAGCTGACACTTTTTATCCATAGAGATACAAACTCAAAAGAACAAGTAACAAGAAAGTACATTTTTCATCAAATAAGCAGTTTCAAAACATGTCATAGAAAAGTGCCATTATAAGAACAGTTTAAGTGCTACGGTCTGTTGGTGTTTTAGTCGAGGTAAAAGAGTCTAAAGAGGTGTCTTGAGTTTTCAGAGAAAGATGTAGAGGCTCTCTGTGGTCCTGATGTCATCAGATGGACTTCATCCAGTCACAGCACGCTACGTGAGCACCAATGATTTGGTAGATACAGGCAGCCACTGGTAACCAGTGAAGGAAGCGGAGTGGGAGAATTTGGGAAGGTTGAAGACCAGTCGAGCTGCTGCTTTCTGGATGAGCTGCAGAGGTGGAATGGATCAGGGAGACCTGCCAGGAGACAGTTCCAGGAGAAGAGAAGTAGTTCAGTGTTGACGGGTTGATCTCCATCGCTTTAACCGCTAACTGTAAAGAATTGAATAGATTTCACCCAGAACCATTAGTGAGTTTTTAGAAAGGAAGGTGCAGACATGACCAATGAAGCTCACCCCCCATTGTCTAGAATGGCTTTGTGTGAAGTCATTCCAGAGCCTGGGGGGGGGGGGGGCTGATCAGCCATGCTCCACATACACATTTAAATGAGCTGATGTATGTGTTGCATCATTCATTGCAGCATTAGAACTGCTAATAGGAATTTAAGCTGCATGCGAGTACAGCAGTGTGACCTCTTATTGGTTGAATTATTTCAAATAGAATCGAAATAGCAGCAGGTCCAATGTGTATTAAAAGGAGGGGAAACGAGCCCCTGTTGTTGCTTGTTATTGAAAGCCTGGTTTGACATGGACTACACATTGGAACATTACACCGCATCACCTTTAGACAAAGTCCTTCATACCATCAATCTGTCCCCAGGTCCCTCCATGGGGACACCTTTAACAGCTTTACTGGCTGGTGGTATGAAGTGGGTTCCATGGCTGAGTGAGCGCACACACACACACACACACACACACACTGATGTTTGGTTATTCATTAAAGCGCCCTCACGTTTCTTCAGTTGTAACGTGTTGACCAAAGTCCTTTGTGTAATCTCAAGCATAGCTGTAAGCACACGCTGAAGGATCAGCTCCATCACATGTGACCAACGGGTGGAGGTGTTTCCAGCTCCGCGTACAGCTCTAAACGGGTGTATCTCCACCTTAGTGACGGAGTGGTGATGTTTAGAGCCGACCTCGAGGCGACCATGAACCAAAGTCGTCGCGTCTCACACACAATGGCTGTTCTTCATCTGTTTACAGGCCCACCCCTCCCCCTCCATGGTCCATCTGCCCTCCATGTTTGAGAAGAAGTACCACACATTCAGTCGCTCCACCACCCACCTCTTCTGAGACGACTGATGCTTCACAGCGAGGTGTGTGTGTGTGTGTGTGTGTGTGTGTGTGTGTGTGTGTGTGTGTGTGTGTGTGTGTGTGTGTGTGTGTGTGTGTGTGTGAGAATTGTCCAGCTGGAACCATGAAGCAGTTGTTCCTGATGCAGCAGGAGCAGACTGCTGTCCTGTCCGGTGCCCTCTGGCTGTAAAAGATGAAGGATGCTGTGCTTTTTGTTACTGTTTCCTGATTGGTTGGCGTTGGTTGGAGACACACTGTCTGTCCTCTGGTTCTGTCCACAAAGGTCTCTGGATGCTGAATGTGTTTCTCACTGCTTTAGAGCTTTCTTAACGACATCAGGTGGTTGAGGTGTTTGTTGTAGTAGAAGTTACATCTTCTTGTTGACTGACATTGTTTTATTGTCGTAGACTTATTCTTACCTGATGTACTTGTATCACTTATTGTAATTAACCCACTTTCCACATTTAAACCTTTGGTAGTTCCCAGCTTTTATAAAGCTTCTATTTTAACTTGCGAGTTGAATAAAAGCACTTGTGCTCTTGTTCCCTGTACTTTGTCCTTTTTAAAGCCCTTTTTACAGCGTGTATCTGAATGTTTCACAAGGAGTGCTGCATCAGTGTATTTATTCTTAATTATCCTTTTCTCATATTTATGTTCCATGTTTGTCTATTTTTCCTCTAATTCTGATTCGTTGTCTTCTGTGGTTTCATCTCTGTATTAAATGCACTAAAACATGTACCTGAAGATTTAATCTTTTTTTACCTTGTGGTCTTATAACCAGCATATTATTCACAAATGACTTCAGCTTCAGTTTTTTGTTAACATAAATCATTCATCAAAACAAAATGTTACTGAAATTAACTAAAAATAACCACTTTGTCCTTGAATCTGGTGTCAAAGACCGAAGAGTCTGAAGTTGAGCAGATGTTTGGGTAAGAACCAAACACAGAAGCAGCTTCAGATCTTCTGCTGCAGAGGGAGACCTGTCCCAGATGACCTGGGGTATGTATTTAAAGTCAAGTCTTTGTTGTACAGGAAGCCCGTGTAAAGACCTCAGAACTGGAGTGATGTAATCCACTTTCTGGGTCTTAGTGAGGACTCAAGCTGCAGCGATCGGATTTACTGACTTTACAGAGACCTGTGAACACACCGTTGTAATAGTCCACTCTAATCCATGATGTGGCCTTCAGGTGATAGTAGGCTGATGGGTGTGTTCATGTTGAGGTCAAAATCCATCGTTTCTGGCTTGGTTTGGTTATTAATGAGGGGATGGTGGTCATGGAGTGGTGTGATGTGCTGGCAGCCGCATGGTTGGTGGTTCAAATCCCGGCTGCCCCATGTGCCATGTTAAAGTGTCCCACCTGACCCCTAATCGCTCCTCAGGCAGAATGTAATGCATGGGTTATAATGCAATGTAAGTCGCTTTGGATAAAAGCATCAGCTAAATGACATGTGATGAAGCTGACCATCGACAAACACTTACCAATGTTTCCTCGTTATAAACCATACTGTATATGCGCCTGTAAAACTAAAACCACCAGGTTAATTTAGTTCCCTCCACAACGACCCCTACCTGCAATCTCAGATTTAATTGCTAGCTCTAAAAGCTGAAGCTGCTGTCCGACTTGCATCCCTCCACCGCATGAATCACAGCTGCTGTTTTAAATTCACTTCTGCACCGGCAGACTCTGTGGGGTCCCAGTCCACAAATACTAACAAGTGGGTAGTAGTGGAGAGGCAGCAGGTATTTCGCTTGAGGTCCGGTTCTGACTAATCGATGAAAAGGCTTTAAAGTGCTTGTAAAAAGCTGTAACAATGAGAGCAGGTAACACGCAGCAGTCCCTCAATGACCCCTCATGGAACACTCAGACCAGGCGAGGTGGGCTCCTTACCATGGGTTATTTGTGGTGGAGGTTTTTGCACAATCGTTAAATAAGAATAAAGGCTCTGAGTCAAATATGTCTTTCTGTTTATTTCCTTGCAAGAGAAGAAAGGTCATATCACTACGTGCTCAGTAGACTGCCAAGAACCTTCCCCCTTCACAACAGGGCAGTTCTGATACCTCACTTCAGTTACAGGTGGCATCTTGCTTACATTATAGTTACATATATTTTAACTATATATATATATATATATATAGTAACGTTCCGTGCAACAACAAACCACAGTGAACATGAACGAAGAAGCTGACGAGACCGTGTCGGGTGGCCCCGTGAATGGGAAATCTTCTTATAATAAACACACGGATGGAAGCGTCGATAAGAGCGTGGTTGTGTGCAAGCTGTGCAACAAGGAATTCACATCGAGCCTCAAGTATCACCTCAACGCAACACAATTAGCAGCTAGCGTGGATGTACAAGGACCCACACCCAACCCACACTGCACCAGATGACTGGTTATTTTTTCAGACGTGGACTTAGTTACCCTGGTCCTTAAACCAATGTTCTGAATGTACTTGAAAGTATTGGTCTGCTTAAAAAAATAGTTTACAGAAGGTCTACTTAGCTTTAGGCTACCTGAATTTCTGAAAGTACTATATTTCTAAATATGCTATTTCTACACTTGTCTGCTGGAATTGGTTGAACAAAAATAAAAATCCATGTGAAAAAAATTACTTCTCACTGTTCTCAGGTCAAATATTTATGCAATTAAAATGCAATTAATTTTGATTAATTAATTACAAAGCCTCTAATTAGATTTATATTTTTAATCGAGTCCCGATTATATTATATATATATTATATTTTGACCCTACATATTTTGACTTTTTTCACAATATTTTTTTTCCCATGACATGACTGGAATGATCTTAGATGGAGCAACCTACACGTCCCTGTCACTAATGCCAAATGCCCCAAATTTCTGTACTTTAAACCTTATCTGGGTTCAACCCTCAAGGGACATGGTGGCTCTTCCTAAATCCTTTTTTAGTTTTGGGTAACTGACATTTATAAAAAATCATAAGATATTGCCCCAGAGACGGATTGGTGCATCTTGGAGGATCAACCATGCTATTCATCCTTCCTGCATTGGTGAAGGCACAAGTGAGTTGAATTTGAATGTAACAGAGAATTGGAGGGTGGATGCACTAAAAAGGGTAAACAAATCTACACCCTGTGCCACACTGTCAGTTTAAGGTTGTCCACAGGATGCCCTGAAGTAGACAAACATGTGATTGTCTTGAAAAATGCCCTCAGAGGCTGTAATAAGTTTCATGTCAGTGTGACCACTGAATGAGACACATCTGCTCATGACTCGAAACTAAAATGGTACGACTTGTGACTCGACTTGAGACTTGTTGGCTTTGACTTGTGACTCGACTTGGGACTTGCTTCGTCTTTGACTCGACTTGACTCGGGACTCGAGGGCAATGACTTGAGACTTGCCTAACAGTGACTTGATCCCACCTCTGCTAATAAGTGCTAAAAGGCTAAAGCAAAGCAATTAACATCAAATTCAATTCGTCAGCAAAAGATTCTTCATCATTCTTGACCATGCCATCATAACTCAAGTGAACGCGCCTTGTGTTTTTGCATAACCCCTAGGGTTCACTTCTCAGAAACAACCGTGGGGACAATGCCCCCACTACTACCTCCGCGGTAGTGTGCTCAAGACTTGGCACGAGCGGGATTTGAACCCACTGGCGGTGCGCACAGAGGCTTCTGGGCTCTAGCTTGCACCCCTACACTACCAGTCCTGGTCACATTTTGGCAACTTTGATTCTCCTATTTAACCTTGAGCATGTGAGTTAAACTTTAAAATTCTTTTAAATGCAATTTCCACATCTGGGCTTGAACCCACAACCTTCAAGTGCAGTGCAGGGGCTTATGTCAGGAGCTCTTCCGATGTGCTACTTCACCACACACAAATCAGACCTTTGTTTGTTGTATTTAACCTTGAGATTGCTACTCAAACCTGAAGTAAAGCCAAAGGCTCAAAACCAAGACTGGGCTTGAACCCGCAACCTTCAAATGCAGTGCAGGCTTGTGGCAGGAGCTCTTCCGCTGTGCTACTTCACCACACACTAAGCAACCCTTTGTTTGTTGTATTTAACCTTGAGATTGCTACTCAAACCTGAAGAAAAGCCAAAGGCTCAAACCCAAGACTGGGCTTGAACACACAACCTTCAAGTGCAGTGCAGGGGCTTATGTCAGCAGCTCTTCCACTGTGCTACTTCACCACACACTAATCGACCCTTTGTTTGTGGTATTTAACCTTGAGATTGCTACTCAAACCTGAAGTAAAGCCAAAGGCTTAAAACCAAGACTGGGCTTGAACCCACAACCTTCAAATGCAGTGCAGGCTTGTGGCAGCAGCTCTTCCGCTGTGCTACTTCACCACACACTAACCAACCCTTTGTTTGTTGTATTTAACCTTGAGATTGCTACTCAAACCTGAAGAAAAGCCAAAGGCTCAAACCCAAGACTGGGCTTGAACACACAACCTTCAAGTGCAGTGCAGGGGCTTATGTCAGCAGCTCTTCCACTGTGCTACTTCACCACACACTAATCGACCCTTTGTTTGTGGTATTTAACCTTGAGATTGCTACTCAAACCTGAAGTAAAGCCAAAGGCTCAAAACCAAGACTGGGCTTGAACCCGCAACCTTCAAATGCAGTGCAGGCTTGTGGCAGGAGCTCTTCCGCTGTGCTACTTCACCACACACTAAGCAACCCTTTGTTTGTTGTATTTAACCTTGAGATTGCTACTCAAACCTGAAGAAAAGCCAAAGGCTCAAACCCAAGACTGGGCTTGAACACACAACCTTCAAGTGCAGTGCAGGGGCTTATGTCAGCAGCTCTTCCACTGTGCTACTTCACCACACACTAATCGACCCTTTGTTTGTGGTATTTAACCTTGAGATTGCTACTCAAACCTGAAGTAAAGCCAAAGGCTTAAAACCAAGACTGGGCTTGAACCCACAACCTTCAAATGCAGTGCAGGCTTGTGGCAGCAGCTCTTCCGCTGTGCTACTTCACCACACACTAACCAACCCTTTGTTTGTTGTATTTAACCTTGAGATTGCTACTCAAACCTGAAGAAAAGCCAAAGGCTCAAACCCAAGACTGGGCTTGAACACACAACCTTCAAGTGCAGTGCAGGGGCTTATGTCAGCAGCTCTTCCACTGTGCTACTTCACCACACACTAATCGACCCTTTGTTTGTGGTATTTAACCTTGAGATTGCTACTCAAACCTGAAGTAAAGCCAAAGGCTTAAAACCAAGACTGGGCTTGAACCCACAACCTTCAAATGCAGTGCAGGCTTGTGGCAGCAGCTCTTCCGCTGTGCTACTTCACCACAGACTAACCAACGATTTGTTTCTTGTATTTAACCTTGAGATTGCTACTCAAACCTGAAGTAAAGCCAAAGGCTTGAACCCACAACCTTCAAATGCAGTGCAGGCTTGTGGCAGCAGCTCTTCCGCTGTGCTACTTCACCACACACTAACCAACCCTTTGTTTGTTGTATTTAACCTTGAGATTGCTACTCAAACCTGAAGTAAAGCCAAAGGCTCAAACCCAAGACTGGGCTTGAACCCATAACCTTCAAGTGCGGCAGTGCAGGGGCTTATGTCAGCAGCTCTTCCACTGTGCTACTTCACCACACACTAATCAGCCATTTGTTTCTTGTATTTAACCTTGAGATTGCTACTCAAACCTGAAGTAAAGCCAAAGGCTCAAACCCACAACCTTCAAATGCAGTGCAGGCTTGTGGCAGCAGCTCTTCCGCTGTGCTACTTCACACACTAACCAACCCTTTGTTTCTCGTATTTAACCTTGAGACTGCTACTCAAACCTCAAAACTCTTTCAAAGCAGAAGTGATGTCTGCATGAAGGGGCGTGAACCCACAACCTCAGACAGCAGGTTGGAGCATGCAGCCCTTCAGTTGTTCCCTTGTGCTATTCAAGCACATGCCTCATTGTGTCCGTTTCTCATATCAGACCTTGGGATTGTTTACTAAACCTCAAAACTGTTTCAAAGTTTACAGTTTGAAGCCCTGACTGCAACCAAACCCTCCTTCTGAGAGAGCAGGTTTGAACTGAGGATCCTCCACACTTCAGCCTTCCTGCGATCTCCCTGCACTGTTCCACCACACACCTGTTGATGCTTTTGAATCCAACCTCAATTCTCATAGATTCTCAGGCTGGAATCCACAACACAACACACTTGTCTGCTGGAATTGGTTGAACAAAAATAAAAATCCATGTGAAAAAAATTACTTCTCACTGTTCTCAGGTCAAATATTTATGCAATTAAAATGCAATTAATTTCGATTAATTACAAAGCCTCTAATTAATTAGATTAATATTTTTAATCCCGGCCCTAATGTATATATATATTGCACACTGAAAAATACAAGAAACTATATATTAAACCGTCTCAGCCTCAGTAAGCTGTTAGTGAACCTCTAAAGTGTGAAAGTTAAGTGATTAAAGGACCTTTTCACTTAGAACTACGGGCGGATGCAGGAAGACGAGCTGCCGTTAACAGCGCGATGCAGTGAGGGGGGGTTCAGGTGAGGGGACAGTCTGGGTCAGGGGCTGCAGGGGGGGACAACGGCTCACCTGCCTCCACCCTAAATAAATGACATTGTGTCAGGCCGCAATGCATGATGGGAGATGCTGTGCACCTGGAGGGCTGAGTGCCTCAAACGTGTTCGGGGGAGTCGACCTGCTGCAGCTGCAACCAAAGGGACGCTTGAGGTCAACAAATGTCCTCATAAGGATGTAGCCGACAAAATGAGACGTACCCAATGTGTGTTTTGGATGAGGAGTCTTTAAATTTAGCCAAATTTGTATTTCAGTCACGGTGGTGGGCCAGGAAGAGAGCTATGCTCCTGTTTTGTCCTCTTCACATGTAACCTCTTCAAAGCATTAGAAGATAATCTGTGACTCCTGGATAAAGCGCAGGATGTGTCAGGCTGCCAGCTAGCGACAGGGGCGGGGGGGCCATGAGGGCCCGAGGCAAGGCGAGACCAGGGAATAGCCACATTGAAAAGGCACCTCCTCATGGAGGACATTTTCTCTTTTCATATTTGACTTTGCCTTTACTTCAAAGTACCTCTTACTGGCTGTTTAGGGGTAGAACGAAAGAGTGGGAGACGGGCATGGGGGCAGGAGAGGTAGGGGTCTGCTGGTTCCAAGGTACCATCATGAAGGACACAGCCCCAGACCAAGGTGAAGAAGGACACTTCATATCCAGACAGTCTTACTAAATACTGTAATTGAAAAAGATGTGTTCATGCAAATCAAGCTCTTTGCAGGAACGTGAGGGAAATATATTTCTCCTCTTCTGCTGGATCACACAGAGGAGGCGGCAGTAGAAAGAGACAGACGTTTGACATTGAAATCCCTGAGCGGGAAGTGGGGGAGATTAGGCCGTTCATGTAAAGGAGCTCTCTACTGCAAGAGAAGTTTTCATTTTCATCATGACCCAAAACTTTAAGCACAACTGGAGGGTTTCCTAGAAGAAGGCCATCTGTAACCTGTGAGAGCAGAGTGTTCGTTTTAAAGCCGGTCTGTGTACATCAATTCGTATGATTCAGATCTGTTTTCAGCTAAATTAATGGTGTCCTAAAGCTGCGTCACACCAGCACGACAACATTCATGTCCCCTTTTCACACATTACAGAGAAATTCATGGAATTTGATGCGATAACCTTTCCAGGATAATGTTTGGCAGTAACACAAAGTTGTTAAAAACAAAAATGTTTCATCTAAATGTGAATATCAATATTTGGCAAGTCCGAATGAATTAGCTCTTGTTATAGAGCAGGGGGGTCAAACTCCTTTTAGGTAGTGGTGCACATGCTGCGATGTCACGTGGGCCGGACCAGTCAAATCATCGGCGATGGTCCAATTAACGTTTACATTTAACATTTATATTTATGGCCCGAGCCGACTGAAAGTCGGGCGAAGCCCTATTGTGTTTCGAAGAATTCTTCTTCTTATTCTTTCGCCACTTCAATGGCACTTTTGAGGCCTTTACCATATTGAAAAACTTTTGGCGTGTGCATCAGAAGTGTGCAAAATGTAGATATTCTCAGGGTCGCGCATTTGGGTATGAAAGAATGGCTCTCTAGCGCCCCCTTTACATACTTCATTTTGGCCTATTAGCTTACTTAGCAATCAGTGGTCAGTGATCGGGTCCAATTTTTTGGCTGCAATTACTTCAAAAGCAATTGACCTGTCCTCACCAAATCTCTATGATTTGTTAAGATTGAGTTCCAGAAAATACCGTAAAAATCTTGTTTTTCCTATTTCCATCGAATTTGGGATTAACAAATGAACTCCTTCGATCAAAAACCGATCAAATCCAAATGCTCCAAGGCTCAGAATGGTCTCGACACTTGTGTGGTCAAAATGTACATAATTATTTTATTTTATTCTTTTCATGTTGTTGTATTGCAGGACTTGTAGCTCAATGGAAAGGCATTTTGGTTACAAGGCAAGAGACAACTAACACTCAACCTTCTTTTTAATGAAAGCCTATTTGTACTTAATGGTGTGTACTTCACATGTTGAGAATCCTCCTTAGAGCAGCAGAAGATTAGTGTGATCAGCTTGATTGTATGGGGTACACCATACATTATTTGAACTCTTTCTGTATACATCCCAGCACAGCAAGGTCGTAGTTTAGTGGGTATATCTTGGTCTAGTGTGTGGAGGTCCTGGTTTCAAATCCAATAATGGATCAACTTTTCTTAATACTACGATCGTGTCTCCTTTCGTTGAGCAGCTCCCACCGACACGCAAGGGGCCCGTTCCTCGCTGCTTGCAGCTTTATTTAACATTTATAGTTACATTATCCTTGAAAGTTATTGCATGAATTTACATGAATTTCTCTCTAAATGTTTGAAAAAGTGACATGAATATTGTTATTTTTTTCATACAATAATGCTAAATGCTACATATGAAGCCATGTTATTTTCCAGGCATCAGAAGTATTATGGCAGAACATTAACTGCCGTCTCCTCTTAACAGAAGCCATCTGGAGGAGCATCTGGATGACCGTGTGTGGCACATGTTCCTCAGTTTGGTAAAAGTGAGTACTGCAGTCCTGCCGTGCACTACAGGAACATCAGGTTCTAGCGGTTGTGTCAAGCTGTAGTCGTGAACATTTGGTTGGTGATCGTCTCAAAGTCTGTTGCACTCCCCACGCCTTCTTTTCACATATTAATGAATGAATTCTGTCTAATGTCATTAGTGTTACGTTCTGCCTCCCCAGGAGGGGAGTGGGATTCACGCCACAGCCCGAAGACGTCCCGTAGCCAGTAAACAGGGTGTGGTGTTGTAGGTGCAAGAATTTGACATGAGCTTGAAGTAAAGGTAAACAGGCTTTTATTTTTAGCGCTGTTAACAGGGGAAATGAGGAGAGCTGGCGGTACCAAAGCAAAGAAAAGAACAAAATGCCTCCCACCCCCTCACCTGTCCCATCTCCCAACAAAACCACAAACTAACTGGCACACTAACAAGGCGCCCTACCCAAACTTACAGTAGGTGGCCCAGCCAGGTGTAGCTAGTGTGATTAGACAGGAGTAACCCTACGTGCAGGTATGTAAACTCCGGAGCAGGGCTAAACTACTCCTCACCCCCCCCCTGTAATAAAAACAAAACAAAGAAAAAACACTTAATTGCATACACAGTACTCCAAATCACTAGAAATACGAATTACTCTACCATACAGCAGCACTCACATATACACAACCAGAGTGCCACACACCCGGGGGAGACAAACCCAGGGGTACATATACTGACAGAAGGGCATGATGGGATTGGAGATGAGTGGAAACAGCTGAACCGGGTAACGAGCGGGGGTGGAGCCAAGATGAATGGAGATCATGGACGATCAGTAGCACCTGTATGAACACACACACAACACGGAACACATACACAAACAGGGGACGTAACAATTAGTTACACCTTATATGTACGCTCAGTTCATCCATTGATTAGGATATTTCCCACTTTAACGAGTGCATTCTGGAATAATTCCCAAACCCCAGGCGGAGGAATTTTGATCTAATTTCACAGCTGCCCTATTTCCTTTTTTTGGTGAAAAATATGCCACCCACGTCTGATCGATGGTGGTCTGTCTAAGAACTTAAGAACACTTATCCCAGCTATGTACTCCTGCATTGACATAGCTTTCCTTCTCATCCTGGCTCTGCAAACATGTAACCGATTAAACCGCAATGAGTGGCTCACACAAAGTCACGATTTCTTTATTCTACTTTTATGCAGCATCCCACTGGTGAGAAAAATGCCATCCTCAGCATCTAGTCCTATTTAAAAGCATAACAGGGTGTATCCCAACAACAAAACCAGCATAACAGCACCAAAAAACAACAAATGCTGTTTTTTCTTACTGGTACAGGTATCTGTAGGCTTTGGCAAATACGGCGCAGACACTGCTGTGGAGGATGGATATGTTTTATTGTTGAGCCCTTTCCTTTCCCCTTGTTCTGGAGGATATAGAAGGGAGATGGCTTTAGCTCCTAGGACAACATGAAGGCTCTTCTCAATACTTTTAGGTGGAACGGGGCCCTCCCTTTGTCTCCTTGACTGTTTTAAGTATACGTGGCCCCCTTGTGTGTGTGCGTGTTTTCACTATCCAAGCTTGGCCATTTGCATTTGCTTGATGTGAGATAAGTGCAAGGAGAGGTTTTTGTATACAACACATCAAGGGACTTCTGTTTTCCGCTCTTTTCTCGCGCCTCTTCTCCATCCCAAGTGACTTTCAAGTTGCAGTGTGTATGTGTGGGCGCAATGTGCACAGCCCTTTAGTTGAAAAAAACACCAACAAAATCTGCATGTTTTGCTTGCCTCCGGCAAAAATATAATTTTCCTTTTTAGGAAGCAGGCTCTGTATGAAACACAAACAGTCTCTCACACTCCATATTCATCTTATTTCCCTTTTTATCTACTTGTCTTTACAAGACAAGACGGGGTTTTCAAGGGTGTTCTCTCTACCCCAAATACTTCAAGACTAAAGATTTATTTCCTGATGGGTTTCTCCTCTGACAGCAAAAGTGAAACACACAAAAATACACACTTTAATCAGCTTGTTTATGTGCAATTCCCTCCAGTGTGGATGATACGGATGGGCAAGACCAGCACATTTGGTTCTGAATGGCGCATTATTGGAAACCACAGATTTAGGGAGAGAAATATTTACTTTTCAATAAGGGAGCTACAGCCACATAAAGTGCCTTTACCAATCCTGTAATGTGCCAGTGAGCTTACCACACACATAGAAAATTGTATTTTGTTGAAACACTTTCTATAATACATCTGTATACATAGATGTGCTTCAGTTTTAATCTTTTGGTCCAGATTACAAGCTGAAGCTTGATATTGGTTAGAGGCACACTGGCAATCGCTAACCGTGTGGAGCAACGCCAGGAACGCCGCTTTGCAAACTTTATCTTTAACATTATCATGGCCTTAGACCTTTTCTGTCAACATATAACCAGGGCATTCTGATCTACCATTCCAAAGTTAAAGCCTCTCAAAATACCATACATGAGCTGTATGGTTTCCTTCAAAATCATTCACAAGACTACTTTTGGTCAATTTCAGGTTATAAATAGAAGGTAAGTAAAAATCGTTACACAGTAATTCCACTTCAGGCAGAGAGTACACATCCCCATGGTGTGACTGGTGATAACCAGGACATTCTGTCGTACCAGTCCAAAATAATAGCCGCTCAAAATGCCATACATGAGCCAATTCTTTTCAAAATCCATCATCAGACTACATTTGGTCATTTTCAGTCATTAGATTTAAAAGGAAACAATCAATACTTCCATGACCATTCCACTTTAAGTTGATAGTACACATGTCACGGTTTGGGTCTGCTTCCGGTTTTATTTTGTAGTTTCTTGTGTCCCTGGGTGACTTCACTTCCTGCCTTGTCCTGTCTTCCCCTGTGATTGTCTGCTGTGTCAATGATCGTTTCCACCTGTGTTCAATCACCTTCACCTTGTGTAATTAAGCCCTGTGAGTCTCTTGTCATTGTTTCCTTTCCCATGTTCAGGTTGGTGTATGTCGATTCCGTCTTTTGAGAAATATTAAAGAGCACTTTTTGTTGGAACTGCGTTCTGAGTCCTCCCTCCCTGCCTGGCTGCCTTCGGATGATGTCATCCGTCCAAACCCAACACCGTTTGTGGTGCAGATGTTTGTGTAATTCAAACAACAAATAAAGAGCAGAAATAGGGGTTTTTCATTCCATGGTGCATAGCAGAAATTATTATGACTGTCTTTACTGATAAATCACAGGTAGGCCACACACCCTTCCAGGCGTGCTTAAAGCAGGACTCGTTTGACACAAAATAACTACAACTAGTCGGGCGAGTAAACCGTGGCAAATAGCACAAGGTGCTTACACAAAAACAAATAGATGTCATATAATGACAACTGATCAGTTTAAGATAATAATGTGCCTTTTCTGATTTCCTGTGGAGTAGTTGTCGGCGTCCCTTCCAATCCGGGGGCAGGAAGGTGGGAGGACTCTCTACAAAGAGCCTGTGTCATCTTTGTTCTCACATTAGCGCTGACTGTAGAAGATACATAAACCAGAGGGAGGAGATTCCAGAATGTATCAGACATCTCTGAAGCACTCAAAGACTCGTCGGGCTGTGCAAGACTTGATGGTCATTTTACGGTGATTAATATTTGTGTTTCTGACAATCATAAAAATGTTTTCAAATCATATTTGTCAATTTGCTACATTAAAATAATGTAAAGTACGAGTGTGTTTTCTGGTATTGATACACAGTGCAACATTAGTGGAGAGAGGTTTCCTCCAGCGACACTACATGACAGCAGCCATCTGGGAGTGGTTTTGTCACAAATAGCTTTTTCAGTGCCTTCTGGAACTTTCAGCATCATCTGTGTGCGTCCTACTGACCGGCGAGACAGTCAATAGATGGGACATTTACTTGTGGGTTGTATATAATTGGACTACATGCCAGACTTGGCCATAGTTATTGACATTTATTAACATCTAAGACAAAGTTAGACAGAAGAGATTAGATGAGTAAAGAAGATGGAAACGATGAGTGTGAATCACGAGTAGTATAAACATCAGTCAGTGATGACTGATTATAGGTATTAGGGTCAATCTAACGTGTTTGGTGAAGCACAGGATGTAGTCGGGTCCAGCGATCCCTAGAGGGAGGGCTGGTTGATGATGGAGGGGGGCCAGTATTGGATAATGGCAAACCTGTTGGGTCAAGGGAGAGCTCCCCAGCATCCACTACACAAAAAACCCAGTACACAAAAAGGACATCCTGGTGTTTTAACTTCTCACACTGACAGAGGACAAACACCCTTTCCCCAGGTACCATTTAAAAAAACAAAAACACGAAGACAAAAATACACTGAATTTATAAGAGGGGGTAAGCACCATGAAAAAAAGAGGAAGACAAAACACTACAAATCTTAACGGCAGTAACAACACAAACCCTGGACTGAACACAATACATTTAACAGAAATTAGAGCCATGGATGAACTTTCAATGCTTTCAATTCAATGCTAAAAGAATTATGTTAGACAAAATGACCTTGATTAGAACATCGCATTTTCCCATATTCCCTCTAGTACATCACAGTTGGTACAGTCCAATTTCCTTTAGACTTCTTTATCACCAAGCTGGTCCATTCCCACATCACACCAGGTACGAAACATTTCAAGTTATCTTAACTTCAAAGGGGACTTTATCAATTACATTTTAGACAAAGTGAATTTGAACTGGTTTGAATGTTCAACCTTATGCAACAACTAAGCCTTTGCACTGACTCAGCACATTGACAAAGATTTTAAACCAAACCCATATAATGTCCTTTGTATTAATCAACAAATGGATCAGCCTGTTTCCTTATCTTTGATTATCCTTTATTTATTCCTTCCCTCTCGAACATGTCGGCACTATTTTTTCTCTTCATTAGTCCTGAGCAGACAGGCAGAGAGACAGCTTCTAGCAGTGCTGCCCTCTCAACAACACCGCTGAATGATATCAAAGGGATTAGAGTTGAGGGTGTCCCAGTGCAGCCTCATTATCCAACAACTACACAGTTCCTGAAAATTCTGGAAGTGGGGGAGAAGGACTGGCTGATACCCAAGCATTGAGGCCCCCAGGCCAACGTAACCAGTTTACTATTGGCCTAAGTCCTATTTTATGACTGTAAATGCTACACTTTGGAAAATGTATACCTGAGCAGAGTGGGCTCATCTACAATAGCACGTAGTGCGCATTGCACAATTGTAATGGATACAATTGAGGATCCTGTGAGGCCTGCAGAGGATCGTAATCGCAGATGCTTTCACACCAGAAAAGGCTGCAGTATCCAGGAAATCGCCAAGATCTGTCCAAGGCTTGTCACGTTACATCAAAGGTGTTAAATGACCAGCTTTTCTCCTTGTCTCACCCAAAGTCGTCACATACTAAGATATTTGGAATTTGTGTGCTGTACAGAATTAGAGACCTGCAACCTACGTTTTTGAAATGGTGGGCTGTACAAATAAAGGTGAAAAAGGAAATTAAAAAGGAAAAAATGTAGCATTGCTTACAAAGAATAACGGGGCTTTCAGAGGCCCCAAAAGGTCATTGAATTGACGGCTTTATTACATTGCATTCTACATTGGTACATAAAAACAATCTTGTATTTGCTTTTCTTTGACAAGAATAAGCTTTGTACAAGAACAGAAAAGGGACTTTCACATGTTATATGGCGAGTTCGCAGAGTGAAATTAGAAACAATTGAGTAATTTCCATTGACCTTGTGGAACTAGAAGCCTTTGTTAGTTTTTGGTCTGTCCATGTGATTTGTCTAACACTTGTATTAGAGTGGGCAGTCAACAGGTGTTTATCAAGCTATTTTAGAATATTGGACACACGGAGAGGAGTATTCGACATGTACGACTATATTTACTTGGTTTGTAAGTTCCTTCATCCTTGTTGTAGCATTTGTTGCTATCAATAATTCCAGAGAAGTGGAGATACACAGGGGAAAGAGACATGGAAGTAGAGCCAGATCCATGTTTGAAGTGTTGTTGTTAGGGATGACAATTTTGGGTTGCGGCTGCCTTGTAGCTGGTGGTTTCCTTTCTATGCAACCTCCTCCGCCGGGTTTCATCTGTCTGTCTGATGTCTGCAGTTTGATTTGCATGCCACTATGCTTTCATTCCTGATGCTGGATTTTGCAAAGTTGTATTTCTCTTTTCCCTATTTTCCTTGTCTCATCTCCATCTAGCAGCCCCGTCTGTGGTTATTTCAAGAGCTTTCTCTCTGCAAAATAACTTAAAACTTGCTTGGCCATGTGAGTATTTAAGCTCTTCTCAACAGATTTTTAATGCCAGTTTATTTAAATCCATTTTGAAGAGACAGTTTTTTGTGAAGTGTTCTTGCCAAAAAGAAAAAACTGAAGGTTGTGTAAAGATATTGGATTGAATATTACATGTCATTTAGCTTTTATCCAAAGCGACTTACATTAAGTGCATTTCAACCGTAGAGATACAAACTCAGAAAAACACAAGTACAATTTTCATCAAATAAGCGCCATTATAAGTACACTGTTAGTGCTACAATTTGTTGGTGTTTTAGTCATGGTAAAGTCTAAAGTGGTGAGCCTTGAGTTTTTGGCAGAAGATGATATCATCAGAGCTCATTCAACCATCTGGGAGTGAGGACAGCAAAAAGCCGAGTGCTTTTCTCTCAGAGGGAGGAACAAGCCGCTTGATGCAGATGCAGAGTGAAGTGTGCTGGTTGGGATGTAGGGTTTGACCATGTTCATGTTTTTACTATTTTAGTATTAATCATTACTATTACTGTCATCATACATTACCCTTTCCTAAATGTGGTTATCTATAGAGGAGAATTAAATGTATAAACAAATGTAATAATATAACTTTACACCAGAACATAAATGAAATAATTGATTTATTTCTGCATTTCTGTATTTCTGTGTGTGCATATAAATAAGCTCAGGCAGTCCAAACCTCATTCTTGAGCAGGATTGGTCAAATAGAGAAGCAATCGATCGCAGCACATCGCTCCTGTAGAGCGTCTGGAAGCTGCTAGCAGCGCTTATGGCTTCTACCAGCTCAAAACATTGGTGCTCACGTACCGTGCTGTGAATGGATGGGTCAAACCCAACATCCCAACCTGCACACTCCGCTCTGCATTTGCCAAGCTGCTCTTTCCTCCTTCTCTGATTGCAAAATACTCTGCAAGATCACTTTGCTGTCCTTGCTCCTAAAGGGTGGAATGAGCTGTGATGACATCAGGACTGCAGAGAGCCTCTACATCTTCTAAAAAGACTAACAAATTTTAGCATTTAAATTGTACATATAATGGCTCTTATCTCTAAGTTGTAAAACGGCTTATTTTGATGAAATTGCACTTGAAATGCACTTATTGTAAGTCTCTTTGGATAAAAGCGTCAGCTAAATGACACGTAAAGATTGTACAATTCAGCTCAGGGAAAAGTGTGATCTGCTCTCATTGATCTTACCCAAATGGTTTTATTTGATATCTGCTACATAATAGTGATTTTCTGCTCTCTTCAGTGGGTCAGTGTTAAATCACTCAGGCCTAAAATGGCATAAATCTTGGCTTCAAATTCCTTGTGTCTAAAATTGAAACTCATGCTTTCACTGTTTTTTTAAAGAAAAAAATCCATGTTAGGTTTCCTCATGAGCACAAATCTGATTCCATCTCTCTCAACATACTATTGATCAGATTAGGTGCTGGTTGTGGAGATGAAAATGATCCACTGCTGCTGGGAGAGCTGCAGTGGTTAGGATATCTCTCTCTGAGCAGTCTTCTATACCCTAACCCCATCAAAGAACATCTACATTTTGGTGTAGAAGGTTTTCAAATTGTGTACAGGAAAATGTTTGTGGAAGTTTGTGTGTGTGTGTGTGTGTGTGTGCCCTTTCAATTCATTTTATTTTGTATAGCCCAAAATCGCAAATTACAAATTAGCCTCAGCGGGCTTTACAGTCTGTACACCTGCAGCATCCTCTGTCCAGAAACCATCCAGAAACCATTCTCACAGCAGGTCAGACAGCGGTAGTTTGTCCACTTCCCCCCATGAGCGGCCAAGGGCTGTCTTGATTGCATCCAGGTGTCCGCCTTGTTTCCTTTACGTAGTTTTGGTTAAGGGACGGATCTACATTCATGTCTTCCTCTAAGTCCTGCACTCTCCTCCTCAGAGCTTTTTGGCTTTGAATTCCATGGACATTGACTTATTTGGGCTACTTTCTCAGTCTGTTCTTCTTGCTGCAGCTAGTGCCTCCAGCCCTTTTTCACAAGTCCAGATCAAGTGAGCAGATGTGGCTTTGTGGCCTGTTGAAATGTGAATCAGCTCCTGTTCTTCACATGTAAAAGGTTTGATGTGTTATTTTCCTTAGACCTTCTGCCTCCTTTGCACCTTGGCCGTCCTCGGTGTTTGGTGTCATTTGCTTCCAGGTGTGCCATTGCCTTTGTCTGCTAAGACACAGCTGTCAGAACTGGGAGAGCTTTCAAGTAGTTCTCCATGGCTGCAGACTGATGCCAGTGAAGAGTTTTGTCATGGCATCACAAATGAAGGTTTTTTTCAAGTGCGATGGTTCCAGACACCATTGAACCGTCCTTCTGTTTAATGTAATTAATGTTTAATTCAAGCCATTTATAGTAATGCAAATGTTGTGGTATTAAATAAGAATGCACTATGAGTTTGCAAACATTAAGACATTTTAGAATGTAATCTCTTCTGAACACGTTTCTTGTCTGCGCTTTCTGAACTGCACTTCTGGACCTCTGCTTTGATTACAGAATGCATGAAGAGGGCAGCCAGTCAGTAATTACATAACGAGCGCCTGCCTCAGTAAATCAGACGCTAATTGCTCACAAATTGAAAGTGCAAATTGATTAGAGTGTGCAGTGCAAATTGGAGCCCATCCGTAACTATAAAGCAAGGATTCTGTCAGTATGTGTGTCCATATGTCTGTGTGTGTCCTCTGAATGTCTTGAACTTTTCATCAATCCACCTCACACTTGGTGGGGGCATTGCTTAGGAAACAATGTGGAAATTGGTCCAAAATGAACACACAACCCATTCAATGTTATTGAACTTTAAACTAAAAAGCAATAACGTTACAACAGTGTGTTGTTCATTTCTCTGTAGCAGCAGTAGCGGAAGCTATTAGCACACTCTCCAATAACCCTAACCCTTTGCATGATATAAGCCCAGTAAATTGTGTAGTTACCATTGGGCATTCATGTACATATTTACAAAAAGTAAATGTGAATTTCTAAAACGGAAGGGAACGAGACGCTGCGTGACCACGTCATGAAGCAAGTGAGATGGCCTCAACCACCCACTTGCTCTATATATGTGTTTAACTGGCGGTGGTTTTCACATGGTCATTAGAAGTAATATTAGGGCTCATTATCGAAGGTTTATCACAGGAATGTTCAATCTCTCTTGACTATGAGACGTTTTCATCAGCGCAATGACAACACACTGCCCACTGGAATCTTTCCTGGATAAAAGATTCCACACCTCCCCAACTCTGTCCCCTCACCCCAACCCTCATCTTTTTCTACTTTTGGGTTGGCCAGACAAGGTTTGCAACATTAATGAAAGCTTGAAAAACATTGACTAAAGCCTTTGAAGTGGCAGAGAGCCTCTCCATCGTCTTTCTCCTCCCTGCTGCTGCTGGTGAGCTGATAAATGTTGCATGGAGCTTGCTGGGCAGATCCCTCTCCTAATCCTCTGGTCAATACAACAACTCTCCCTTCAGTTGTTTTTCAGTGTTTCATCTGGATCTCCTCTCTCCGCCCTGAAAATACAGCAATGCTAATCAATGTCAATCCACAGACCACTGACATGACTTATCTTCAGTCATGTGACAGCAGCTTCTTTCACAGATGTGAAACATTTTGATTTATCCTATTTTTTTAGGAGTTATTTTCCTTTATTCATCTTTCACCATAAACTGATTTAATAATCTGCTTCAAAACTCAAAAAATCCAAAAACCAAGAAATCAAATACCAAAGACACTCCACATCGACATTCAGACTTGCAAACAACGCGGCACACGACACACAGGGCATAAAGACACAGGGGAGGTGCAGGTGATGATTGAACACAGGTGGAAACAATCATGGACACTGCAGACAATCACAAGGCAGGAAGTGAAGTTGGCCCAGGCACACAAGAGGCATGAAAACTACAAAATAAAACAGGAAGTAAACCAAACCGTGACATGCTTGAACCCATTCTCAGAAGTACCAATGTTTAAAAAACTGTTGATGTGATTCCATAAGTAATGCATACAAGTCAAAAACCTTAAATAGTTAAGTGCATATTTTAGGGAAACTGTTTTTGTCTTTGTGTCTTTTGCAATTTGCCTGACATCTGGAACAAAACATCTGTCAATCAATGGGAATATCTGATTCTCTAGTGTATAAAGATGGATTTATAGTACAAACCAATTGAACTAGTCCTGAACTCTAGTATCAGCATCTTTTCTTTATTTTCAATATAGAAATAATACATTTGTTTAAATTATGTTGGTATAGATAATGGTTGGAAATGTTTTTTCCCAAATCTCTGAAGTTGCCTTTTCTTCAGGAGATATAAAAAATAACATCTATCATAAATCTTTGGAGCTTCAAATTGGTTTAGCGAGAAGTAAAGATTTTGCTAAAGAAGACTCCACTGCATTAAATAAGCACTTAAAAGCCTTTTTAAGTCACGCAGCATTATGTGGGAGGGAAGTTAGAGCAAATCGGTGGTTACCCGACCAGCCGTGTCAAGCAGCTGACACAGTTGGTATTCAGGTCCCGGCCCGTCCACTCTCAACATTTTGGCAAAGGGACGAGGCTGTAACTCTGGGTTGCCCTGTCCTTGTGATTCTGAAAAAGTTGTAGAGTTTACAGCTATGCTGTCAGGAAGGATTGAGATGGAGATGAAGGAAGGAAGCAGTAAGACACAATGGTTTTCTATCATGGAATGGAAGGAAAAAGGAGTCAGGAGGTTCAAATGCCAGCAGATCTTGAAGAGCGTTTAGACGATGAGGAAATTACATAAATGGGATGGAGATTGAAGTCAATAATGAAAGGAAATGAAAAAGAAGGAAGATGTGCAGGTTCCCTGAAGAGTCTACTGTGGATGTCGAGTGACTTACTGAAGCAGAGAGAGCAAACGAGGAGAAGACCAAAGAGAAAAAGCAAAAAGAATCCAACCAACAATCTTGGTCTTTACTGTTCTGAGGGATGCGGCCACCAAAGATATCACAGCCTCTAATGATTCTGTTTGCACTGTTTGGTCGTGGCCCAATAGGATCGGATACTTCCCCAATGTCCGAAAATCAGCCATTAACCATCAGTGAAGTCCCCGCTTCGTATAGCTGATGGGCGTGTTTTTAATGTTGTGCTGCTCATGGAGATTGTCTGAAGCAGTGCCCCCCAATCAGCATGGCTTCCCTGTGTGTGTGTGTGTGTGTGGACTCATACAGCTATACTGATATACATTATTAGCTCTCTCTATTGTATCGTCCTCATAATAGGAAAAATAAATCTAACATCAGTCTGATGTCACTCACAGCCGTACTCTACAGTTGTAACCACTATATATTGTCAACATGTTTATCTATGTAAACTTTGTAAACGTTGAAAAAAAAGTCACCAGTTTTTTTCTCTTCAAGTAAATGCACAAGGCAACACAAAAATCACATTAGTTCAACTAAACTAGATTCAACGTAAACTCACGCTTACAATGTTTACTGAAAGAAGATTTTCTCATTAACTTTTATACATTCAGACTTAATTTTAGTAGACTTCAGAGGAGTTGCAGGGCTTTGGTTTAGCTATTGTGAGCACAACGTGGCCGCCTGATGTATTGACTTTAATAAATATAGGTGGAGAGAAAGTAGGGATCATTCATGTCAATTGTCTTTAACTATTCTTTTTTATTTATCGGTCCTACCTCGTTGGGCGAGTGGTCAAAGCTAATCTTTACTTCTCCCCCCCCAAGGAAGTTTCAGGGACATTCATTTACATTCCTAAAAGTGGTTGAGCCCTGGGAGAAAAATATTGAAGTGAGATTCAACAAAAGCGCTGTAGATAAGTCACAGCCAAGGACAGATTGCTGCTCCTAACCAATGCCAAAGCAGGAGGCTATCAGATTAAACGTGATTTCTCCCTCCGATGTTTGACGAAGGCTGAAAAGGGATCAATATTTGGCTGGAGGGGCTTATGACATGCACACAGAAACTAATAAAAGATGGAACTTGATTACTCTGGTGCCACTGCCGGATCCAATGAGGCCCATATGCTTCCTAACGCAGCCACACACTGTATAGGGAAGTAGAATGACGCTGCGAGGGATAGAATTGCCGAATATGGTGCTCCTTAACATGTCCTAAATCATAAAATATACATATATACAGTATATGTACACACACAATTAACTACCTCCATTCTGCCAGAAGGAAACAAGAGTTGAGCCCAGAAACGATGCCGCCGCTAGTTTCAGTCAGTTAGGCAGGGGAGACCGAGGCGGTAGTTGAAGATGAAGAGAGCTTTTTGCAAAAATTAAAACCAACAGGATCAACACACAGCGTGGAACTGTGCAGAGGAATTCCTCCATGTGACAGACAGAAGGGGGATGAGTGGCAAACGGACCACACCCCACTAGGCTAAGCTAGCTGCTAGGCTACTTCTATCTCAACATCTACCAAGCGCGCCACACACTCTGCAGATGACCACCACTATGTCCTAAAAGACGGTTGTTTGAAAATGTCGGGAGTTTGTTGGTGTTACAAACACAGGCTCCGTTCATGTGTGGTTTTATTCTGCAATGAACAACATCGGTCTGTACTTCAGCCGGAGTCACTCGCTGTGTGGAAGCGTTGCAGCGCCCGTCAGGCCCATTGAACCCGCTACCGCCCCCTGCTGGCAGAAACCAGTGCTGTCCCGTAGCCAGCAGGCTCATAAAGTCTACTCTACTCTAGCTCCAGAGGTGTTGGCTAAAGACCGATCTCTAATCTTCCCTTCCTCACTAAGATCCTTGAGAAATCTGTCACAAATCAATTATGTGACTTTCTACAAAACTATTTTGTTTGAGGATTTCCTGTTAGGATTTCGAGTGCATCACAGCACAGAAACGGCATTGGTGAAAATTACAAATGATCTTCTACTTGCATCGGACCAAGGACTCAGTGCCGCATTTGACACCATCGATCACTGTATCATGCTGCAGAGACTAGAACACTTGATTGGAATCAAGGAAAAGCACTCAGCTGGTTTAAATCGTATTTATCGGATCGATCCCAGTTTGTGAACGGTGAATCCTCGAGGACCACCAACGTTGGTCACGGAGTCCCACAAGGTTCTGTGCTGGGACCGATTTTATTTACCCTGTATATGCGTCCCGGTGAGTGGCGGTTACAAAAGGGACTGAAAGAGTGATCCCTCCCTCTCACTCTGTATAAACATGCAAGCTGCCCATGGAATGTAGAGACATCCATTTAGAGGACAATTACAGTCTATAAATTGCACCAATTTGTTTCTGTTGTAAACCCATTAGGTAACAACATGACATCACCATATAACGAATAATGCATGTCTATTCATAGCGTATTTCTGCTAAATTGCAGTAGGATAAATAATCCAAGGACAGGATCTAAATTGTAAACTTTTTTTTTTAATTATGAAAAAAATAATCTTTAATAAATGCACCACACAGACATGTCTGCAGCAAACAGCATCCTTTATTCACTCTGCCAGCTCCTCAGGTTGGGTCAGGATCAAATCACCAGAGAAATGCTTTGGCCCTTCAGCAGCTTAATGCTGCACTGGCTTATGAGCTCAATTCCTTTCACCTGCGTTGGCATGGCAATACCAAGATGGATTTTGCTGGACTTAGTCTGTTTGCTGTTTTTTTCCTCACATAAACTGCTGCCTGCTGCTGGAAAGAAGGTTGATGGGAGCAGAGACACTGAACTGTCAAAATGTCCTCAACAAAAGACCATTACAATGAGATGATCTTCTAAATTTAAAATAAAGTTTTTGTCTTTAAATTTCCTTTTGATGTGAAGAACTTTGAATTTCCTTGCTGAAACGTTGTCCAAAATGGACACGCATTGGTATTTACCAAATGCACGGTCCTAGTATTCTTCTGTATATACAGGCTACACTGGCACACATTTTGGGAGCCAGGCAGAGCTGTCGCAATGTTGTCTAATTTAACTGCAATTTCTTTAACTAATGTGATGTCTTATTGTAAGTCACTTTAAAAGCGTCAGCTAAATGACATGTATGTAAATAATAAGCAGGAATTACATTTATTTTCCTGTGCAGCCTTGTAGTGTCTCATCACGTATCATGTGACATTGTGGCTGCCTACATTATCATAGGTTCCAGGAATCCTCAATGCAAAGCAAAATGTTTTAAACATCTCTCTACTGGCTTAGGCCATGACAATACTGCCAGCCAGTTGAATTTGCTGCCAAAGGAATTTTGAGAAATGCGTAGCCTCAGAACACCATCGTTACTATTCAAGTGACGGATGGGACTGACCACTTAAATAGGCAGACAGTGTGCATATTTATTTGTCAAGGTTTTGTCTTTCCAATAAACCATGTTAAATTGGCCATGTCAATCTCTGGGCTATAAGACGCATCAGGAGTCTAGAGCTCTAGGCTCCGCTTACTGATGAAGCTGCACCACTCTCATATTATACCTTTAATGATCACTAACCGGGTCATATTACTGTCATTCATCATGGATTCATTTTGAAACTGCAAAATACTGCATCTCTGCCAACATTTGGGCCACATTTCTATTCAATCTGGGTATTATAATATGGAAGCTAAGCTGGAGGTTGCAGGATAGACAAATTGGCAAGGGTGCTGTATAGATTTGTCTGCATGTAGAACAATGTCTCTCATCACAAAGAAATGCTCACCAGCCAATTGTCCCTGTTTTAAGGATGAGATGCATTTATAGCCACAAACAGTGGCATTGTTTTTCATGGCTAAGCTGCTCATTCACACATCATTTTGACTTGATGGGGACACAATTAACAAATGAGCTGTAAGGAAGCCATAATGGGATTTCATGATGAGCAGTTTCTTGTAACTGGAGGCAGCGCAGCTATTGAAGACAAACCTTGACACTTAACGTTTAGTCTTGTCATGTTTTAAAGAAGAAAAGGCACCATGCTGGTACTTCAAACCTTTTCAATCTTCTGCTTTCAGGAAGGCCTTTTTTCAACCTTATCACATCAACATTATTTGATATACAATAATAAACGTTGAAACTAGGGTCTTAGCAAAATGGGAACTTATTTCTTCTAAAACAAATTGTGTAATTGATGTCATCCAGAATAAAACCCATTATTTTGGGAACATGTGTGGACCAAGTTTTCAAAGCACAAGGAAACAGGTTCTTACTGCAGAATGTTTTTCAGGTCAGGTCACAGGTTCTGGAGCAGGAGTCTGCTCTCCACAAGTGGTCCTTGGTTCTTGGACAATTCTTCTGATTATTCTTTTTACTCCTCTGTCAGAAATCATCACAGGCAATGAGACCTTTTTGAAGGCCATCAGTTGGGACTGAACCAGCTGATATTAATTTGCACTGATAAGGGTCTGGATTGCTTTTTAATTACTGATAGTTTTCAGCTGTTGTCTTGGCTTTCCAGACCTTTTTGCACCTCCCTTTTTTCATGTGTTCAATGCTTTTTCCCTGCGTAATTTCACATTATTACACATAACTTAATTTCTGAACTTTTAGTTTTGGTTTCTTTGTATGTATGTATTACTTGCATCTGGTGAAAATGTCATGTCAATAGCTCCTTGGGAAATACATTCACTGAGAAAAATGGTGACGTGTTCAATACTTATTTCACCCGGTGTATATATGTTGCCATATAGAAATATTAGTTGGAATATTAAACTCAATTCATTTTATTTTGTATAGCCGAAAATTGCAAATTGCAAATTTAAAAAACGGTCACATCAGCTACGTGCTCAGTAGATTGCCAAGAACCTTCCCCCTTCACAAGAGGGCAGTTCTTATACCCCAGTTCAGTTCAACACATGTGAACCAACTTGTCTCTACAGGCAGGACACTGGGGACATCTTATCAGTGTGAGTGTGAGACACTCTTTTACCATGGCCTCGCCATCCCAGCACTTTATTAATTAATATACTGGTTATACAATGAAGCGTTTAGAAGAGTTACATATATTTTTGCCATTACAGTGCGGTAGGACCACTGCAGGGACAACCACCATCCACAGAGGCTTCTGTGGGAAGGGAGAGCAAAGACTTTAGGAAAGTGCAATGTTGGCTTAGGATGACAGTAATATGAATCCTATTTAAAATAATGATGATCATGATGATGATGATGGCAGCAGTAGGTGTCGGCTGGGCCAAGGCAGGAGTCAGGACCAGGGACCACACGGAACTATGATCCACAGAGACCTGCTAGGCGAGAAAACACAAAAAACTCCCGGAAAGAAGCTTAATTAGTGATGTACATTAAAACAACGTGGATTATTGTGGAAGGAGAGAGTGAGAGTGAGAGGGGCTCGGTGTGTCCTAAGAAGTCCCCCGGAAATCTAGGCCTAGAGCAGCTTAACTAAGGGCTGGTCCAGGCTAACCTGAGCCAGCCCTAACTATAAGATATCAAAGAGAACATTTTCTCCTACTTTTTAAAACTCTAGGAACCACAAGTAGCCCAGCATCTACGGAGCTCAGATGCCTTGTAGGACAATACGGTGTAACAAGCTCTTTAAGATAAGACGGTGCCTCACCAGCAAGTGCCTTGTAGGTGAGGAGAAGGATCTTAAATTCTATTCTTGATTTAACAGGAAGCCAGTGCAGAGAAGTTAATACAGGAGTTATATGATCCCATTTCTTACTTCTTGTTAATACACGTGCTGCAGCATTCTGAATCAGTTGGAGAGGTTTAAGCGATTTACAAGAGCAGCCCGATAACAAAGAATTACAGTAATCCAGTCTAGAAGTAACAAATGCATGAACTTGTTTTTCTGCATCACTTTGAGACAGGAAGTTCATGATTACCGATACATTACATAGATGAAAAAAGGCAGTCCTTGAAGTCCTCTTTATTTAAGAGTTGAGAATCCCAAGGTTCTTGATGGTGTTCCTGGATACCAGAGCAATTCCATCCATAGAGACTGTATCACGTGACAGCTGACTTTGAAGGCGCTCTGGGCCTGTCATGATAACCGAGTCTAGCATCAGGAGTTTGCATCAGCAAATGCAGCACTGAGGTCCTGCAAGACAAGAAAAGAAACGAGTCCTTGGTCGGATGCGAGTAGAAGATCGTTTTCACCAGTGCTGTTTCTGTGCTGTGATGCACTCGAAATCCTGACTAGAAATCCTTGAATAGCATTGTTTTGTAGAAACCAGGAGTTGTTTTTTATATGTTGTCTGGTGATGATAGCTGCAGTGATTAGATCCAGATTAAAGATCATTTAGTTGCGATGGACATATTTGTGATGAATGTGTATGTTTGGGAAAAGGCTTTGAGGAGGCCCTAGCTGTTATTTACTGGGACCAGTACAACTTGGCTAATTATTCCAGAAGGAGTTATGATGTGCATATTAATCAGGTGGAATATTCACATTTCAGATCCTGCATTCTTCACTGTTAATGTATTCCTCGTTGTAAATACCTTAAGGAGTAGAAACGCTGCCGCTGATAAATAATGCACCGCTGATAAATGAAACAGTGTGCAGTTTAATGTGTGTGTCTGTGTATGCACTTGTGTGACAGTCGATCCACTTTGACGGTTTGTGTTGTTTTTTTTGCCAGTTTGCCTGCAGATGATAAAAACACAGCATATGTTTCTTGCTGTACCAAAGCCTCTGTCACAACCAGCAGTCTTGTAAAGTTGTGTCCCCTGACAGAACATCTGCAGAAACTACACACACACACACACACACACACACACACACACACACACACACACACACACACACACACGCACTGGCTCTGTTTGGGCATTAGCCCACATTTCTGAAATAACACAGTGAATCTCTGTGTTCACATTTTGGGATATGGCTTGGACAGTCGTTGTAGTAACCTTCTTGTGGGGCTGTGACTTTTTTCAAAATGCTGTGACAACAAAAGCTTTATTCACTCATGTCATGGTGTAAAGGATTAAAAAATGTTGGAATTGTGGAATCATCCCATGGACACTACAGAATAGTTTCCTTCACTTCTCAACATCATATAGCCCAGTATGGTTACGCTAGTTTCCTCGACTACCTTTTCTCCATTTATACAAAAAAGACACATTAAAAAATCGCTTTGAGCAGTTGAATATAGCCTTTATTTGTGAATATGTATCCCCTCCGAGAAGGTACGCCGGGAACTGCAGGATTGGCGGTTCGAACCCTGGCTGCTCGTGTCCGATGTCGAACTGTTCCTGAGCAAGAAAGCCGACCCCTAACTGCCCCCTGGGTGCCTTTACGCCAGCACCCTGCTCCCACCGTGTGGGATGTATTCTTAGTTCACACAGTACCAACATTTGATGTTGTTCCTCCACCCATTCTGTGTCTAGGTACACAGGAAAATATATTTCAACGGCTTTCATGAATTGATTTAATGCCATTTTCTTTGCATTCTCTTAAAGCCTGTTATTATTTTTTATTTGGTTAGCTACAACTGAACAGGCAGCAAAGGAGATGGCCTGCAGCAACAGGCTGTGGGGAGATTCAGCCAGATTCTACAGTTTGACCCCCTTCCAGCCACATGAGGATGGAAGGCATTGTAGAGAAATTTATTTTTCCATTATTTATTTATTTAAACTTTAAAGATACAATAATACATTTTTTTTAAAGAAAAAGATTGTCAGATTTATATATATATATAGTTTATGTCTGTTCAGGATAAGATTACATTACATGTCAATAATCCTTCAACCATTAGGATACACACCCAGAAGAACAAGAAACAAGAACGTGCAATTGCATCAAATAAGCTGATTTATATTCATGTCCTTGGGGGAGATTTGGAACGTCTCCCTGACAATCCCTCTGTCCACAGACCGTCCATCACCTCCATTTATTTCCTTATTCTGTTACACATTACTCACATACTTTTCCTTTTAAGAGGCGGTGGGGTGGAGTGGGATGGCCTCATGTGGCCGGGCAGTTCCCGTCAAGGCCGCTAGGCGCGTCTCTGCTCCATGAAGGCAGTGGAGGGAGACTGAAGGTTGGAGAAGGGGGGGGGGGGGGGCGGAGAGAGAGGACGGTGCTCCATCAGCCAAGTGCAGGCTGAGTCGTGAGGAGCGAACGGTGGGGGGAGAATTCCCACTCTTGTTTCATTTTCTCGTCCCCGTCATGAAGATGTTGATGGTGCAGACCTGCCGCCCGATGCAGAGAAGCATGAGACCAGAGTCCTTTGGACTGGGAGGGGGGGGTTCCTGGATGTGTTTCCGCGCGTGCGTTCGACCGCATTCAACCTGAGTTTGTTACCTCTGGAGAGAAAAGTGCGACAGCCTTCTTACTAACTGCTTGAGCGTCTCTATTTGTTGGGGGAGGGGGGGGCTAAAAGGCTCCGGGAAGGACTGCGCCGCATCCTAACGGGACGTAACGCACAGAGGATTACGTGTGAGCAGCGGATGGACCCTCCCCGGACGGTAAATACACATCGGGACCTGTACACCTTCTCTGGTACCTTCATCTCACACTTTACCAGTGGAGTCTGCGGAGGGGGGGGGGGGGGTCAACTAGATGTGGAGATAAAGCTCTCGGTTTTCTCCACATGATGTTATTTCTGCCCAGGGGGGGGGGGGGGGGGGCAGTAGAACAAGCGGCATTACTTTGGTTCTCTCGCGGAAGCGCACAGCGAGCGAGATGCGCAAAATGAAACTAACAGACAGAAGCTTCCTTCTGCTTCGTGTAGATATGTCAGCTGTGTCACCTTTTAATGACGGGTCATTATTGTGATTTATTATCTGAATTCGCAGGTGTTGCATATTGATTCTAAAATGGGATTTAATAGAATGCTCACGTGGATTCCCAGAGGTTTATAAAATGAACGCAAACCTCCTCAGGCGGATTGCTGGGGGTCAGGATGGGCGGGGGGGGGGGGTCAGTGCGTTGCGTACGCATGAATGGTGAATGGAGTCATTCTAGAGAGGTGTAGAAACATTGCCATCACCATATCAATTTGGATGAATGCGGTACTTCTGTGTTCCCCGATGATTTGTCTCACAACAAAATAAAACAAGGGATGGAATGAACCTTTAGATGCTGCTATGAGGCCCAATGCCCCATCACCTCTCGCTCTAATAGATACAGGACCGGGCTTTACAGTGTCAAGTAGGTGGTGTTCGTCCTGGCCTCAGCTATGCGGGCATTTCCAAAAAACATGAAGTGATCATCAATACATTTCATAGATTCTATAAATGTCATCTTTTGTGTTCAGATGAACCGCCTTATAGTCCGAGGTGATGCTACATGTGATCTGCCTATGACATTTAATTAGGTTCTTAGATCCCCCCCTTCTTTTTGTCACTGCGTATTTGTGTTCTCGTCACCAGGTGGTGGAGGCGGCAGCCTCTACAGTGTTTTCATGGATGGGGAGAGGGGGGGGTGTTCACACCGATCGGCCCCAGGGGCCCTGATCTACATAGCGCAGCCCTCAAGGAGAACATCCACTCACAGCCTAGTCTTCTTCTCTCTCGCTGTGTGTTGTACATCCTCATCTCCTTCATGAACGGATCAAGGAGCAGCTTTGCAAATCATCCATTTTTACACAACGTGGCCATCTCATGCTTTGGTGACCTGTTTTATTTTGAAGGGTTCTTTATGTTGAGCTAGTTCTTGAGATAGTTTGGGTCTGTTGTGCATTCACTGGTACATAAAATGGCTGCGTCTCGGAATTCTTGTCGTCGGCAACAGGATTTGTAGTAAGAGCGTTACAGAACCAATGCTAAACGTTAGGGTTTTCATCCTCCCTCACTGGTTGATTCAGATGAATTAGTCATTTCGTCTATTCAGAGTTACACAAAGCATGTTTATTTGCTGGTCAGAATGCCAAAAAGTGGTATGAGACAGTAGATCGTATTTAACGTGGCACAGACACACTGAGGGCCTGCAACATGCACTCAGTGGTCCTAGTTTAGTCTCTCTTTAACAGGGTAAAACATGACAATTGTGACACAAACAATTTGTAACACTAATAATTTACACATTTATAAAAATGACCCCGCCAAACTGCATGCTGGGTACAGCTCACAACAAGAAGTAACTCTGTTGCTACATGACAAC
The DNA here is from genome assembly GCF_949316345.1 of Pungitius pungitius. Classification (NCBI taxonomy): domain Eukaryota; kingdom Metazoa; phylum Chordata; class Actinopteri; order Perciformes; family Gasterosteidae; genus Pungitius; species Pungitius pungitius. The sequence goes on from NC_084906.1 coordinate 322,398, forward strand.
ACGGCCCCAACTGAACACACTCTATACATCTGTGCACTTATTGTTCAAAGCTAGAAGCTGTCAACGTAAATGAGACCAGAAACAGCGCCGCCATCCCACCCTGAATCCGCTGATATGGGTTACATTTCTCAGACGAATCCCACAGAGCTAGAGGAAAACACCAAGCACTCAAATTCCATTACCACTTTTCAATCATAAATGACTTCACCTTTGCAGGTTTTAAATGAAAGAATGCATAATTCCCAGGGTTTTCAAATGGCAACGCATTCCATTTTTTATGGTGGGAGCCTCAGAGTGTTTGAAAAAACTGCACCTTACCTTTCTGCTGAGGCCTCCACTAAAGGATCTGGATTTGTTCTGATTTAGTCAAAGAAAAAACGTTATATATGTACTATTCACAAAAAGGTTAAAAACTAGACGAGGTCACATATGATTCACTTGTTAATGGTTACGAAAAATGTAGTACTCATGTTTTTATATAACCCACGTCAGTAATCGTTAGCATCAGCGAGAGCTTTGGTTATTTTGTACATCGATTGATAAAAATAATGAAAGGTACACACATCAGATCTCAATGCGCAAAAATGATCTACTCTACAGAAAAAATGTAAAAAGCACACAAACCCTGCACAAAGCAGCAGATATGAATCCTGCTGATGGGTTGAGGACATTCTGTGGCCCTGTCCAGCTCTCCTGCAGTAACTTCATGTCTCCTGGAATCTCCATGTGCTGGATATTGTGCTGGGAGAAACATCAAATCACCTTGGAGGAGTTGGACAATCTGTGCTTTTCTGTTCAAGAAATGGACTCAGGCTCCCAGTAGTGATAATGACTTTAGCTGTAGCCAACACTAGTGGAGAACCAGTCAAAGAGATCAGGACCCTTCTCATTGTTGACCATCTAGTGCACCTGTTGTTAATTCCCTCAATACCAATGCAGCTGAAAATGATTAAAAACCTCTGCTACTTTGTGCAAAATCGAATAACTAGTGATGAGATGCTGCTTAATATGCCAATTTCTGTTAAGATCTGATTACACTGGAATCATTGCAACAAGGAAACAATTAAAATATTTGTTAAATGCATCTTTCTTTACTGAGACAGCAGAAAATAAATTAGGTATTGACAGATTCCGGCTAGTGAGATTACTGAGGTTGGAAATCCGGTGTAATAATGGACACAACAGGGACTGATGCCAGGATTATTCCATAGTATGTGACAGATATGGAAATATTCATTATTGTACGGTGGGACCGGCCACCTCCTTTCCTTCCCTTCTCACCTCGCGTTATGACAGCCGTGGTTGATAAGGATTCATTACTTTGAAATATTTAAAATACTCTCTGCGTTTTTCATCTGTATTATTATACTATTTCAGAGGTGACTGAGAATCAGTATTCATAGCTGTGGTGGGTTCTTGGTGATGATTGCTAACAACCAGCAATCGGATCAACACGTCAACTGGTCAGTAACTTTCGCCGTGTGATTGCGACGCTGCAGGCTGCAGACGGACTTCAGTGTGTGCATCGAGCTCATGCAACCACTCTGATATAACTGTTATTTACATCCACATTTGTGATGTCTGGTGAGGATGAAGAAACATTTGGATGAAGATTTCCGTTTGTTTGATGCCACAGTTTGGCTTTTGCTTGATGTCCTATAGGCTCACAGACTCATGCAAAGCAATTTCGCTAAAACGCTAAACGCAATAATCTGCTCTGCCTGTAGCGTCTAACGTGGGGCGCAGAGAAGGTCCCTGTGGTACCAAACCACAGCCTTTCTCCAGCTTTGATAGTCATTTTGAAACTATGCTTCAACATGTTTTGGCAGAACCTGGGTCGCAGACACTACTGTGTCTTTCTTTCCCACAAAACCAAACCATGTCACAATGTATGAAAGTCGTTGGAGATGATCATGGGCATAGATGTCAGGATAAAACATCAGGGCAGTCGTGGTTCTAGTAACAGGCACAGTCAAATAAAGAATTCACCCATGGAGGACGGGGGAGCTGGCTGCGCCTGCATGTTATCAGTGATAGAGGTGATAAGGAACAGCAGGCGGCATAGAAGATACTATTTTGAGCTATTTCTCTGAGGATTCTTGTCTCAGGTTGGTTCAAAACAACACTATGTATTGAAAATGATATTTGGCCCTGCAACACATAAGGCCAGCTTATTTGGTTTAGCACAGAATAACAAAGTCTGTGTGGAGCTACTGCACACTTGTCACCTTCTCTGTTGGAGCTCTTCTGTGCTAGCTGATGCAGATTGGTGACCACAAGATAAGACTAAGCATTGACGATTAGTTTTATCAGCTACAAAAAAAGGAAGGACTGAGAAAGTGGGTAGAATATGAAGAGGGACATGTGCTGTTCACAAAGCATTTCACCTGGGCTCAGGGTACTACTGTGCTGTGCTGTAGTCAATCCGGGGGCAGTGGAAACACCCAAGACGTGTCTGCTAGAAGGTCCAGTGCAGCTCAACAGTGTGTTAATGTTCCCACTTAAAGTTAATTCAGAGAACTGATTAGTAATCTGTTAGGGCTGCACGGTATACACAGTATAAGATCTCCTTGCGGTATGAAATTCTCACACACCGTTAATACTTGTGTTACATAACAACAACAACCATAACAACTGAAGTTGCTCTTCAGCAAGCTCTGAAGGAAGTTGACTTCCTTCTGTTAAACATTTAAATTGCACTTTCAATGTCTGGGATTATCCGTGACATTGTTAGCTTGTGGTAAATAGGTTGCCCCAGATCCCCTTCACATGAAAAAAACGCATCACGATTAGGGCTGAAGTCAAGCTGTAATTGAGCTTATACAAAACAGGAGCCAGTGGTGAAGGGCGTCTGTGTCAGGACGAGTGACCTGATTATTAGTCAAGACAGCATACATTGACAAGGTGAGTGCTACGTTACTTGCTAAGCACATACACTTGTTTTTCTTCCTTTCCATGTTAACACCCTGAACATTTCCATGGAGGGATTTCCATGTGTGCTGAATAATCCAATCGGTGCGACTCGCCACAATAACAATTGAGAACAGAGGTCACTTTGACACATGCAGTGTTAAAGAGCTGTGAGTGATCAGAAGACTATAAAAGGAAAATACAGTCCGGTCCATTTACCATTTATTTTGATAGGGTTGTTAATGTTACAGCTGGAGAGCTCCAGGAGGACGAGGCCTTGAGTACGATTGAAGCAGCATTAACAGACCGCTTAAGCTGCCGAGTACTCTTTATATTTATAACTTTCATTTACATCAACATTTGTGATGTCTGGTGAGGATGAAGAAACATTTGGATGAAGATTTTGTTTGTTTGATGCCACAGTTTGGCTTTTGCTTGATGTCCTATAGGCTCACACACGTGGTGCTATTGTGTCTGGAAAAAACAGCAGTTTTTATTCTGTCATTACGTTCTGTTTCTGTGTGACTGTAGAGAATGTACAGTGTATTTTTGGTTTGGTCGAATTTCTCAGACTAGGTACACGGTTTCTGAGCCAAATTGGACACCTTTTTGAGACATTGCTAAAAACTATATATCTTTTTTATATTATTTCTTGCTTGTTAAGGAGTTGAAGACTTTAAGGGCCATGATGTGTGTTTAAGTCTGACCCATCTTGGTTTTTTTATAAAACATACATTAGATCTATAGTATGTATAGTAAGAGGCAGTTTGGAATTTAAACTGTAATCTGCCTGGTTACTCTTGGGCTTTCTGGGGTAACAAGGATTGCTGAACAGTAATTGACTTTATAATGGTTGGCAGCAGAAATCAAACCTTTCTCTCGGCAGTCTCGGTTCTGCCTTCTCTCTACTGTTCATTTGAGAAGGGAGTGAAACAATTAAGTCCATACGGTGCAGTTGAGGCCTCCACCCGGCCCCCTCTGCAGCTGAGCCAAACCACGGCCGCCATCACACACACCTTTAAGAAAAGCTTATATGAAAGAACAAGTCATTGAAACAAAATCCAGAGTGGCCATCACAGTTTCAACATAAGCCTCTGGCCTCTTCACGACATCTTTTTACATGTAATCAAACCAACTGGCTAATTCTATTCTCGGCCCACAGGGAGGGGGGGCGCGACTCTGCCATCCCCCGGTGATTCTTCCCACTCCAGTCGAGACTTTTGCATCCGCTTTCGCTTCAAAACTGGACGCCCGCGGAGGGAGCATCCTATTCGTTCAAATCGACTCTCCGCCAAGAGACCCCGCCCTCCTCTGACTCTGATTGGTTTTGTTTAACTGGGCGTTATGCCGGTGAGAAGTTGGGAGTGATTGAGTGAGGGAAAGAAAGAAGTTGGAAGGTTAAAAGATCAGAAAGCAGAAGTAAGGATGCGGTCTCCTGGGATCTGGGTGAACACTTGAATGTGTGTGAGCTTTCACACCAACACATCACCCCGTTGACTCCTGGCAGCTGGGAGCATTTTGTCTGCCAGGTAAAAAACAAACAGGGACGGAAAGCTTGGCTCTGCCGCCACCCACGCGACTAACCCTGGTCGCTTTCCTGCTTTATCCATGCTATGCGACTCACGGCACCGGCCTGCTTAGTATGGACGCCTACTGACAAGACTGACTGGGAGCAAATATCCACACATCGATTCCACTCTGTCGACATGATGGAATTGAATACGGTGCAGTTGGATTGGCACTCGTCCTTCGTGTGAGGTTGTAAGGCTTCTCCTGTTGATGTAGCAACCGCATTGTCACACAGAGGTGTGTGTGTGTGTGTGTGTGTGTGTGTGTGTGTGTGTGTGTGGGCTTGGCAGATGTCCAGTCTAGTGCTTCTCTCATAGTTATATAAGCTTGTTTTTATGTGTGTTGGTTTTATCATTACATAATTCTACCAGAGAAACTTGTCATACTGTCATCCGGCAAAGAAGACAAAACAAGAGCAGTTTTGGGACATAAACTTATTTAGCGGGTACTTTGGTGTCTGGTTTTCCTTGAGGATCTTGAGCACTGCATTCTGGTGGAACGGTCTTACAGAAAAAACTAAATGTAGGTAATTCCTCTTGGATTTATTCTAATGTAGATCACCTTTTTCTTTTAAATAATCACTGCTGAGCCATCACACATGAAAGCCATCCCATTTCGTCTGGGGAAGTAAGCTCATTAAATGTGTGCCGAGCACCATATTCACACCAGTAATACATTTTATTTTTTTCTAAAACAATTGACTTAAATGAGTTCTACTCATTGTCAGAACAATCCAACATATTCAGTATGCCCTAAAACAAATTGTAAAGGAATAAAGTCAGTACTATGTATCACTAGATTAACATTTTGATGTTATATAAACAAATAGAAATCAACAGAATAATATTAAAAGTAAGACGTGTTCGCGGCTTGCTTTCAGTCTGGACGCATCGTGTGTCCTCTCTGCTCCGACCGCAGTCCGACCGCTGCACAGGACTCACTCGCTGAGGACAGACACCATAAAAGTCTTCAATAAAACCAGAAAAGGTCACTGGATTTGTCGCTAGTTACTTTTGACAAAAAGTCGCCAAGAGGGTTTGAAAGGTTGATGTACTGATGAAGGAGCCTGCGCATATCTTAAGTCATAATTTTGCAACTCTCACAATTTGGACTTTTCTTTGCCGAAATGGGCTTCCATGGATATGCAAGCAGTGCCGAATGAAAATAAAATACTCCAAACATGAGGGCTCATCTCACACCATGCAATTATCTGTAAGTCAAAAATGTGTGTTATCAGCAATGACCCAACGTAAAAAATACATGAGTGGGTTTAACTGTATTCACACTGCAGATGGTTGTGGGCTTGTATTATGTTTGTGTTGATAGCCACATGAACAGACACCTCACTTTAATGTGTTCTCTTAATATCTTTTCTTCTTATCACAGATTATTCTCATTGTGCTACTTTAGAAATTAGTTGCTGTAGTTTGAAGTGTTTTGTTTTTATTCATATTTGCAGTATACTTTTAAACAGACAATATTTGCTTTGGCATTAAAAAAACAACTTTCTTTAATGTTGTCAATCGTCGTTTTGTGTTTTATAAAATATTGTTTTAGTACTAGTACTGGAAAAAACAAGCAATACCCATCACTAGTGATCAATAGCAAAGCAATGAAACTAATCTTCATAAGATCAATGTATACCTTGTCGTATGAAATTGATAGACTTGGAACTTTTGTCAGTCAGTGACCATATTTAGAGGTTTGGTAGAAGCATCCAATCACAATGTTCTGGTCCGTGCATGGGGCTCTAGGTCACTGATGCCATTAAGCAGCATCATGTACATTGGGGCTTTGAAGCCCGGCAACGAGCAAATTGTACAACACGATATAAGACTGTATGCTGCAAAGTTGTTGTACGGTGGGTGCGTCGTGCGGATAAAGGGCTCGGAGCCAGGATCGAGTATTTACAACAAGTTTTATTGTTTTCAGGAAACCGTGCCAGCGTCGGGCTCGCTCGTTGTCCCCGCTCTCTTCCTCCTCGCTCGTCCTCCCCTTACTCCTTAAATGCAGAGGACCCACACACACACACACGCACACACACACACACAATCACCCACAGCTGATAATTATTATTTCCACCTGGCCCTGTTCCCCGAGCCACTCCCCCTCTCTCCCCCCTGCAGCCGAGCTGAAACCACGCCCGCCACCACAGTTGTCTTTATCCGTGGAGTTCAACCTTTTCTTTGGGCTGACTCTTGCACCAGAGAGAAACCGAAGCTGGTCCGGCATGCATCCCTTCCACCATCCCTGTGTGAGTGTATCACAGAGGTGAGATGAGATGCTTAAAAAAGGACAGACAAAGGGATGGATGTAATGCTGCGATGAGGATTTATCACACAATGGTGGCTGGTGGAGAGATGGATGGACAGGTGATATGGATGAGCCTGCCTAAAGCAAGGGCTGATGGAGTGTTTCAGCTAGGTGACTGGCTGACCCATAAGTCTCCTGTGAGCCTTCTCTCTCTCTTGTCTCCCCCCTCCCTCTTTAAAATCACACTATGTTTGGAATGGTGACAGGCCCAGATGAAATGATTGGCACTTAGTTTTCCCCAGATAATCACCTCACCTACTGGCTGCCTCCACTGTATTAAAGTTATCATCACATTATATTCTGTGGTTAACTTCCACTGATTTGAGAAATGCAACAGTGTGATTAGTTCATGAATGTATATATAAGGCCAGAATGCTTGATTCTAGCTGGTCGGGGGCAGGTGAACAAGCAGAAATGTGTCTAGTGGACAAAGAGCAACATCGGCATTCAATTGGAGACATTTGACTTTCCACCTGACGAATGTAAGTCCAATATTGAATATCTTTTAGCCAACCGCTGAGTGGCTAAATGCTCCATTATGTTTAGCAAGCAGTCACTCTGTCTGCCTGCAGGTAAAGATCCATCAGTGCCTTTACCATTAAACAGGCTTCTCTACGTAAAGCATGGTTCTCGTGGACTGGGAAACAAAGAATTAGTGAAAACACACCCAAACTCTGCTAAAAGGGAACCTCTGTACAACATCCCTATTAGCATGAAGTCACATGAAATAAGATCAAATGGAAATGACAGTCCTAATTGGTGTTTACAACTAAGCAAGTACTGAATTCAATTTTAGAATATTCCTTCAAATATGATCCATTGTATTTGTAGAACTAAAAAGGGTACTTTTAACACCAGATGAGAACAGTGAGGACTAAACACTTCATTCATTCATTTATTCAGTGAATCAGTGCAACCAATCAGAATTCGTCGGGCATACAGTAATTTCCAGCAGTATGAGATTTACTGGACACATACACACACTACTAATCTCTATGTGGAGAGCAATGGGGCAAACAAGTCAAATTCCATGTATGCCTAAGCATGGCCAATACAGCTGATTGAGACTATGCTTGAATTTCAGTTTCAACATCATGAAAACACATTTTGCTATTTGTGTTTAGTACCCGAGTCCCTGAAAAAATAGACAACACTTCTATTGTACTACAGGCACATGGCAGACTGCAGATTTTGTGCTTCCACAGAAGGTTGTACCTGTGTACTGCTGTCCCGCTTGTCTCTCTGTGGGTTTGACTTTTGGACGGGCTACATTTGTTTTATGTCTCTAAGTGTGTTTCTGAATTCATGATGAGGATGGCTGTCACTGACTCGACGTGCACCATCTGGCTGCTTGTAACCGAGCTGTGAGTCAGGTCTGAGTAAATGCGTGAGGATGCTGCAGTGTTTAACTTCCATATGTCAGGAGTACCAGCCCTGCTAACGGCTCCGGGTGAACAGTGACCTCCTAGACTCATGCAACAAGACCTAATTAGAAACCGTCTGAAGATTCTTTCTTTTCATTACAACCTTTCCCAAAGGCATCCTTTTCAGGAGAGCAGCAGTTACCCAACAGAACCATCCCTAATATAGTTTGAAAATGTTTTTATTGTTGAAACATAAATACTCATTTTCAGCTAATCTTAAAGCGGTAAGTGACGGCATGGGGCTTTGGGGTTGTGAAAGTAGGACGTATGTGCTGTTTCTTCTCCCTTTTCTCTTAACCACTAACAATTACAGCTGTCAAAAGACACATCGATAACGGGACATTACAAGACATACCTACTTGTATAGGTCATTTCTTTTAAGTTTAAACAGATTTTACTTTATGTTATTATGTATTATTGATTGATTATTATTATTGAAATTCTGCACAAAGCAGCTTCAAGTTAGTCAGCATCCTACAAACTACACACATGCACATTGGCAAACTATGTTTCATGCAAACACACTTCGGTACGCAGACTCCTTCACTACGCACACACACACACACACACACACACACACACACACACACACACACACACACACACACACACACACACACACACACACACACACACACACACACACGTCTCTTCCATGGCTGTCACTGGGCATCATTGAAATGGCAGCAGCGTGGCTGCAGGCTGCTAAGGCTGATCTGAGCTCATTAGAACAGCAACTCAGACTGAGGGGATTCAGCGGGGATTTGTTACGCCATCACAACTCTCCTGAGCGCCAGAGAGGTGAAATGACATGAAGAGAAGGATGAAGAAGAGGTAAAAATACATTTAAAAAAAGATGTTGAAAGGGTTGGAGAGCAGAAGGATATTTGGAGCAGAGTGGAGAGACTGAAGAAAAGGGAAAGTGAGAGGAGAAAGGGGACTGAGAAGAGGGTCAGAAGGGCCATTGAGGTGATAAGGATGGGAGCTGATACAATACAAAAAGCAGAAAAATGTCATAAGAGCCTATATAGGAAGGGAGAACAGTAAATATGTTGGGAGGAGATGCAGGGTGGGTGATCTGATTAGAGGTGTAAAGCAAGGAGAGCAGACGTGGAAGGACAGGAAGGTGCAAAAAGATAAGATGAAAGCTTTATTGATTGGTGCAGGGCACAGCAGCAGCAGAGCTGAGCCAGAAACAAGTTACTCCTTACAAACCAAAACCTGCTCATGATGAGCTGAAGCCATGCATGATGTCAGATACTACCAGCCGAAATAATGGAAATGTCCCAGTGATTCAAATGAATATGAGTTTGTGGAGAGGAATATAGGAGTAAACCAGAGAGAAATGTTCTGTTGCGCTGAGGACCAAAAAATGAAAGGGACAGAAAAGGAGAAGTCTGAGTGAGCAGCAATGAGAGGAAAGGGAGGAAATGGAATGAAGACGCGAGTTGAAAATTGAAGAGGGATTTTCCAGTTGGTTACCCGGTCCCGACCACGTGTGAAATTTGCTCTGAACACCCGGTGGCGTTCAATCAGCAGCGAAGTGAAGCACCAAGGAAATTAACAGAGAAATTGAGGAAGTGGAAGAGGGAGAAGGAGAAAACAGACAGAAAACAGACAGAAAACACACAGACCTTTCTGACGTTTTACAGCAATATTCTGTCTGAAGCATTTGGAACAGATTGCTGCCAACATGGCTCAAGTAGTGCTTCCTGATGGCTGAAGTATGGAGATACACGTCAAAACATGTGATGCTGTGTCTCATTATAGCCTGTAATAATAATAAAGTATTTTTGCATGCTGAATATAAATTAATAATCGTTACAGATGGTGATAACAAATATTTTCTCACACTCTTCAATGTAAAATTGAACCTTAAAAGGTCTTTAAGGTCTTCATGACATTAAAAAAAGCCTGATTTTTGTAGTCAATATTTTTCTGGTTTGCATAAATGGATGCTTGTTTCTGATAATCATTGGTGCCTGAGGACAGTGAGGAGGGGACTCCAGTAGTTCTCCACATCCTCTCCAAGTTACCTGGTAGGTGGGGCCATCAAGGTAGGACGAGAAAAGGGAGAGATCAGAGCCCGGGACACCAAGTTCCTGGAGGGAGGGAGGGAGGTTTACTGTTTTAAATGCAACAGAAAGGTCCAGAAGGATGATGACAGAGGAGAGAGAGGAGGTTCTATCAGACTTACCTGGATTCCCTTCTCCACATTGGAGGACTCCTCTCACCCAACACCTTCCATTCCTGCCTTTTTGTACCCACTTTTGCATCCAGGGTGCAGCTCAGCTGTGCTAAGCTGGCAAAGTCTCTAATGTCCCAGTCCTGAAATTTACTGTAAATGTTCTGCCCTCATGCAACCCTACTCATGAGACCCTGATGGCAAAGAGCAGTTTGTCATTTATTTCTCCTGAGCCGTGTTGTAAAAACACAATTTCATGAACTCATTAACGAAAACGTCAAACAATCAATGAGCACAGCACCCTCCCTGTCTTGTCTTTTGTCTTTCTGCTATTATTCTGCAAGCGCTGGCTCTCTGTTCTGCATTCGCTCGATGAATGCCGGTTTGTTTAGTGATATTGCTGTTGTTGGGTGAGAGGGGCGTGAGGCTGTCTGTCTGCCAACGTGGCTGCTGGGGCAAAGTCGGCAGCTTCATCGACACGTGTCCTTTGATTTTGCTTTTGTCCGAGTGAAGAGGAGCGTTTGGGATATCTTCATCCGGCTCAACAGATGCTTTATGGGAAAAAAGGGGGTTTCTCGGGTGGCAGTAGTGTTGTTACCTCTGACCCTCCTGCTTCGAAGCTTGTGTCGAAATATGAACCAGTGCAAGGCGTAGCAAATGTATCGGTGCTTGATTCGTTCGCTGCTGATCACGTGATCAGTGACGTCCGAAGCTTCGTTCTGACGCACAGTCACGTGACTGCTTCAAATGGGCGCAAAACAGGGTTTGGGCGTGTCTGTTTGATACAGTCAAAGTCAGTGTTAAGTGTTGAGAGTAATAGTAGCAAAGAGCAAATTTTACACATTTATATATATATATATATATATATATATATATATATACACTGTGTTAGACCCCTGCTGTATAGTATACAAAACACACAGAGTAAAAAACTGTTGGCTGTAGTTTTACGTAAGTTTGCTGGTGCACAACAATAACACAAATAAAAAAGTATCTGAAAAACAACAACATCAAATCTCTAAATTGATGTTTTTTAATGAAGGTGATTGAGACAACAGGGTTGCAGGCCTCCCCTGATCCAAAGCATGACGGTGCCAGCTGGGATTTTCAGTTGCAACATCCTGCTGCGTTTGAATTCCTTTTAACTTCCCATCACTTGAAGAGAATGTGGGTATTTTCCATGGTTTCCTCGTTTGACATGATCCAAAGGGACCATTTAGCATGCTTCAGTTTGCTAAAAGTAAAAGAGGTTTAGTAGGCAATTCTTCTGTGTCCCTGAACAAATAAGTAAAACTGCTGATTTTAAAAGGCCAACAAAGCACTTTATCCTCTGGCATCAACATGGCAGCTAACATTATTTCACACAATGAATATGGATTGAAACGCTCATCATTACGTCAGTAACTTTTATTTACCATGTATTGTAATCGAAAGAATAATTGAGAGATTATTTGTTATTTAAAATTAAAGTCAATGTTATGTTTTTGATATCAGTCAGTTCTTGACTTTATGGATGTTATTACAAAAATAATTATTGTACTAAGTTAGACATTATTGTGATGAGGGAATTATCTCTACGTGGACAAACGCCTGCTCTAGACTCTCGTAGAGAGCCTTCTGTAACGTTGATCGCCCCCACAAAGGGCTTATAAGTATTCTGTGTTTATTTCTGCAGGTTCAACCAAACCTTTTGTTTTCATTTGATTCCATTATCAATTTTGCAGTGATAGTTTCTTCAATAGCTGCCACGTGATTGCAAACAAGCTATACTATGTGGGCATGAACCTACGTGAAAACCCACGATTCACTGAGTGCATCATGTGCCACATCAGGGTTGGATTGGACATAACTTTAATTATCTGTTTTTGTCAGATTCCACCACAACAGTTTATATTATTAGCAAGTTCAAACTCATCTCATAGGGAATAAACTAAATATGTTGTACATAAACACACGTGGCCTGAAGGTACAACGTTGATCTCCTTACATATCAAAGATGAAAAGCAGTCATGCATTCTGTGTTTCACTCTCACGTGGAACCATTTTTCTAATAGAACCTCTGTTGATGATTAACTCTTCCTCTGTCTAGTCCTCCTTGTCACCTCAATGATTGTCACGGTTTGGTCTCTCTTCCTGTTTTAGTTTGAAGTTTCATGTTCCTTGTGGTCTCGGGTTAACTTCACTTCCTGCCTTGTCCTGTGATTGCCTGAGTGTTTCCACCTGTGTCCAATCACCTGCACCTCCCTTGTGTATTTAAGCCCCGTGTGCCTGTTGTCCCTGGTCGCGTCATTCTGTCAGGGTCGGTGCTGGTGCAGGTTGAAGGAGGCAGGCAGGCAGGACTCAGACGCCGGGTTTCCAATGACAAAGTGCTCTTTATTCCAAAAACCAAAACCTAGACGTGCTCCAACGACGAGTGACGTAAGACAATGACGCGACAAGGGACAACAGGCACACAGGGCTTAAATACACAAGGGAGGTGCAGGTGATTGGACACAGGTGGAAACACTCAGGCAATCACAGGACAAGGCAGGAAGTGAAGTTAACCCAGGACCACAAAAGACATGAAAACTACAAAATAAGACAAGCAGACCCAAACCGTGACAATGATGCACACATCAATATGATTCTTTAATTAACCTCTTCAGTTCCAAACATTTTTCACATGTGTGTTCCCTGAGAAGTCAAGATAATTCTAGAAATGTAACATTTCAATTTGAATGGAAACAAAGTTTAGTGGAGCAGCTGTGCGTTTTACTTGATAAGAGATGGACGACCTCAACCTCAACTGGAGGCTGCAACAGCTTATGAACTCTAATATCTCAAATATGATTTGAAGCAAACTATTTAATTTTGAATGAATTCCTGTCATTATTTATCGTACAGTGGCCCTACTTCCCCATCCTATTCGACGGAGTAGGATTGTGCCTTCGGTTTAATTCATTTTCTCGCTAGGTTGCATCTGTTTTTATTCCAGGCCTCCTTTAACTCTTTGGGCTGCTAACTACTTCTCTGCTTGATCCCGATCACGTTGACCCTAATCAAATGGAGAAACTGTTGCTTTCATGAGTCAGCAAAAGAAAAGTATCTAGGTTAATCCCTACCCAAAATGCTGTGCTCACAGTCCTAGTGGTAGAGCCGTAGTAGCAGATGGCTGTGAATCCCTGAGTGGACGGCTCAAATCACTTCACCTCACCTTTGGCATTGGAATGTGTCAACACTACAGGGCATCTACTGAGAACAGCTGTGATTGCATCTCACTATTCCTCTCTATATGCAAATAAACACAAATTACATTTCTGCTATGTTGTTTTTAATCAGTGGGAGCAGAACACCTCCCTTTCTGGATCTTTCAGGAATAAGAGGATCGACAGTACAGACTATAGAATACTCGTAGTCCTCTGGGCTCTCTGTTATTTCTGGACCAGGTGGACTAAGTCCGCTTGATGTTCACACGTTGTGAACCACGTGGAGGGGGGGGGGGGAGGGGGGAGGAGTTATGTGATTGTTCACATCACAACGCTGTCAAATACTTTCCCAAAGACCTCGGCCACTGATTCAAGTGATCCCAACAGCGTTAGTATGTTACTGCCAGGTTGGAACGGGGTCCTAGGGGCGATTACACATTTGAAGTAGTTCAATAATGCTTCTGCAACAAATAAATTATACTGCTATTGTCTGTAAATATATAACACACATACACATGCACAAACCTTTGATCTATAACTAGAACTGTCTATTTCCTCCTTTTCTTCACATTTTGGTCCTCCCGCAGTTGATGTATGTTGTAAATGTCTGAACTCCAACTGCACTCTTCTTTGTGTGTGTGTGTGTGTGTGTGTGTGTGTGTGTTTGTGTTCACTACTGTGAGGACAATTGGGTGTGTGTGCCCCCACAAATTAATGCAAGCATAAACTCTCTCGTCTCTTGCTGTGCGCATGAGTGAGTGTGTAAATATTTATTTTTGTTATCAAAAACTACTTGTCACATGAAATGTGTGAGGAAATGATATTTGAATTCACACATACACAACCAGAGACTGACATGTGAAGGTGAGCTCATCCAGGTGCAAGATTGACTCCTAAGCACTGTCAAAAAATACATAATACATTTTGCTTTGCTGCATATTGTTCATACTTATAAATAAATATAAATTATAAATATTTGCAAGTAAAACAATTGTATTATTGCATTGTTCAGGATAGGATGAAGCATTTGATGAGAAAGAAAAGAAAAGTCCCGTCCAGCACCTGGATTTTGTGCTTGGCTACATAAACGCTCCCTCTGAAGCTGACCCTGAACAATGGCATCTATAAACCTGCCACCATTTCCACTTTTATTCTCAATGCCTGTGGTTTATACTGTCTCCTTGCTGCTAGGAGTATGATTTCCAAGTGTATGGCTTCTTCCCAAAACTATCCCCACTCTCGAGCCCCAGCGTCTCCCCCATAACCTGCAAACATCTGTCACCAAGCATACTGATACACTCCTTGCTTGTTAAACTTACTGTCATGTGCTATAAATAGATGTTATGGTCCTCTTAAACTGATTGATGCTTGTGCATAGGGGTGTAACACAAATCAAATGGCCCTCCTACTAATTGCTGATACTTTAATGACTCGCCAGAGACAGAGAGATAGAGAGGATTGAATGAAGATTATCTGTCTTTGTCTGAGCGCTGATTGTACTTTGTTTCTGTGTTGCAGGGGACAGCCTCCAAGTGTATAAGGCCGTCACCTCTACATCATGGAAACCCTCGTCCGGGATTTGCTTGTCTACCTTCCGACAAGCAGAGTTTAGAGAGGACATCTTTGCCATTCTCTGGTCCATTGCTGTGGCTATTGTAAGGACCTGTGTGAGGAATATTGTGAGGAATAGCTATTGGATTTGCCTTCAACCGAGCTGTAGGTTATTAATGGCTGCTATATTCCCAGTGGATGGTTTACACTGTCTGGATTTTAGACGGGATCATTAGCAACCACAACCTCCCCCACCCTGGGGACTTTCCCTTCCTGATGCCTGCAGAGGTTGTAGCTTAGTGTGATTGTGTGTTTGCATCTGCATGGTGTAATTGAGGAATAGAAAATATGAGAACGCAGCAAACTATTTTAAAACAAGGAGTCTCAACTATGTCCCAGTGGAGGCACCCTTCAATAACTGGTCGTCGGCTGCTCCCGCCTGCCAAGAGTACGAGCAAGATGATGGGACACGTAAAGCTTGAAGGTTCCCTGAGCAGCGGCCGCTGGCTGTCCTCTCTAATGTGGCTGATGCTGCTGCTGCTGCAGGCTTCTCCAACCTCTGTGTGGGCTCAGAAACTTGACGAGAACGACCCGGTGGTCACCACCGTCTACGGCAAACTACGTGGCGTCAAGAAGGAGCTCAATAACGAGATCCTGGGTCCTGTAGTGCAGTTCCTGGGCGTCCCGTACGCTGCCCCGCCGACCGGCGAGCGGCGTTTTCAGCCCCCCGAGCCACCGGCGGCGTGGCCGGAAATCCGCAACGCCACACACTTTGCCCCGGTGTGCCCTCAGAGCATCGTGGAGGGCCGCCTGCCGGACGTGATGCTGCCGGTGTGGTTCACCAACAGCATGGATGTGGTGTCCACATACGTCCAGGACCAGAGCGAGGACTGCCTCTACGTCAACATCTATGTCCCCACTGAGGATGGTGAGTTAGCCTGCGGGCCCGGGCCAGGATGGCTGTGGGGTTGGTGGGCAGAGGGTATTGAACCCACCACATCCTGGTACAGTGAAGGGTGTGTTGTCTCTGTCCCTGTCAGTCAGTAGAGGGAAAGCATGAACTTGTGCATGTTTAATGTGCATGCTACTGCTTATAGAACATGAGTGTGTGAAAGAGTGCGTGTGTGTGTGGCTTCCATGGAGACCAGTTAAACTGTTCATTACACTCCATCTTCTTCTTTCTGTTTACCATCTTTCCCTCCTCCTCCACCCACCTGTTGCTTCTCCTCGTCGCCTTCTTTGCTCTTCTGTGCACACTCGCTCCCCACCTCATTATTGTAACTCATCATAGCGCATTGTGCCAAGACACAATGGCTGCAGTTTGTTAAACTCTGTTGTGACCATCAGAGATTGATCAGGCTGACTGAGCGGCCCACTGGTAGACGGGATGATTGAATTGGTGTGTTTCATTCTTTCCCTCTGCCTTTATTTCTACCTCCCCCCCCCCCCCCCCCCCCCCCAGCTTTGTGTGTGTTTGTGTGTGAGTGCGTGTGCATGCCAGCTCCTGTGTGCGTTCAGGGGCTCCATGTTATTCTTTAGTCTTTTATTCATTTTACAGTCAAAAGAATATCCAAGGAATGTGCCAGGAAACCGGGCAAGAAAATATGTAGACAAGGAGGTATGTATAATCTGATCTATACAGCTCCATTAAAAGAAGAAACTAGGAGTGGAAAAAGGAGAAGAACCTTGTGATGCTGCTGAGAGCAATCATGACATCAAGGTCTACAAATTATTCAGGTCTCAACTCAGTGGATCTGCCTGTTTTCAGAATACTAAATTTCCTAATTACATGGAGTTAAATTGAAGTCTTCCTCTGACAGAACGTTGGTCTGATTTGAGCAGGGACCATTAGACATCTTTCAGGCATTTGCAAAAACACATTTGTTACTACAGCCCTGAATCAGCCATGTGATTTGCAGACCTTGTGATGTTGATGCCATGTGTGCTTTCATTGGACATCAAGGTTTGGTGAGATGATCGGCTGCCAGGTCTGGGGTCATAAGCTGTGCTGTAACAAGGCTTGATGTCTGAAGAGACAGCAGCATATGAGATCAGACACACTGTCACACACACACACACACACACACACTCACATTGTTTTGGGTGCTAGCAGTGCTAAACAAAATGAGCTCGGGGTGGACCTTGACTGTGTAATCTCCATTAAAGGTTGGCCCAGACTACTGTTTCATCAAGATAATGCCCACCTTCTCCCCTCAATCTCTCTCCCTGTCCCCCAGCCTCTCCCCACCAAGGTGTGTGTGTGTGTGTGTGTGTGTGTGTGTGTGTGTGTGTGTGTGTGTGCTGCACTCTCACACCTCTCCAGACGTGTTCCACGTGCAGAGGGACATTGGGGGGGATGCTTATTGAGAGATTATAGTTTACATGTTACACAGAATGGAGAACCAGACAATCTGAAGCGATGTTGGGGTCTGTGTAGGAGCATGTCTGGTTAATAGCTGGTGTGAAACTAAATCATTGACTCATAGAATTCTTAATATACACTACGATAATTCCACAAATAAATAACGGGACGTCATCCTAACAAGGGACTGAAAACCAAGGTTTCATTTTGTGCACTGCATTAAGTTAACAGTACATTTGCAAAGAGAAATCACAGAAAACTGCTCCTTAAAGTATGACAGTTTATTAACTTCCAACAATAATTAACAAGTTAATGTTATTAAAACAGCTCTACAATTGTTATCTAAACCACAAATAAAAACATTGATTAAGGCACCCCGAGGGGGAGAAGATGTGAAGGAGAGAGGGGGCTACCTGGAAGCTAAACCAATGAGCACATGGCGGAGCCTGTGTGGTGACAAACTGGTAGAGGTGTTTCTAGGGGGCTGTGTTTGCTCATGTGTTCTGTAGGTAGATCAGTTAGGGCTGCAACCACGAATGGATGAAATCCATTAAAAGAAATTTCGTCATTGATTTGTTGTGTCGCGTGAGTATTACGTCACTCAATGACTTGCAGAGATGTGCGCCGAGCAGAAAGAGAAGCCAATCACTGGCAGGATGGCCGATGACACTTACCTAAGGTTGCTGCTGATTAAAGAGACTTTTCCACTGTCTGTCTGTGATGATAATCATTAAAACATGACATTACTGACTAACTACTAGCCCCCTGAAGTTTCAACCATTGACAGTCGACTTTCCAGTGTCCCTGTTTGTGACAAGAATTACATTATTCAGATTACTGCCACCTTAAACTGCACACGTTTGAACTATTCCATGATGATCTCCAATTTCCACTTCTGTGCAAGGGGCCGTGATTGCTGTAGGTGCACGTCCGTTACTTGGTCCACCATCTCCACTCACTTTGAATGGAATGTGTCTGTTTGTAAGCACGGATCACTAATTAGCACCACCAATTTATTGACTGTGGATGCGTGGTGTTTTGTTTTCAATGGCCGGCGATGTGCCAGCACTGCTTGGGCATCGACCTGTTGGCCACTCCTGCCGTAGAGAAAGGAAGGTAAAAGTCATTTATTGTTGATTTATTATCCAAAAGCTAGATTTGAAAAGAAGTACAGCCAAGAAATACTCTCCAGTTATTTCATTGATGCAATTGCCACCTGTTTCACCATTTCTTTTGGCTAACTCACTGGCTAGTTTATCCACTATTTCAGCTTTGTCTTCTATGTTCATAACGTAATCCAGAGGGTCTTCAACAAGCTGTATTCACGTTATCCAGCAGGTTGGCTTTTTAAACGCTTGTTTTCTAGGCTTTGGAATGATGAAGGCGAGGCAATACAGCGTCTTCGTCAACACTCTTTGAGGTGTGGTTGCAGCAGGGTCTTCATTGTACAGAACTGTACTGTAGCTACTAGTGACTGTACACCATGTCTAAGATGTCAGAGACAGCTATTTAGCAGCATTTGTGTTGTTGGCATTGACTTTGTATGTACAACGTACAAAGAAACAAAAGCTATCGGCTCAGTGAACCCAGCGTAATAAAACTACTCTCTGCATGTCCATGATCAATCAAAGGGGAAGAAATATCACCTGAACATTTCAGTCACTTTCTCATTGAACAATGAAAAAGTCTAAAGCTGTTTCCTACCTGGCGAGGGAGTATGACCTTGGTATAAACTGTTTTACAACCTTTAGTTGGTCCAAGTAGTTACACACACACACACACACACCCAGCATCCACCCAACTAAACCCATACATGCACAGACTCACATACAACCCTGCTCAAGGTGACAGCATTGATAGCTGCTTATACATATTCATGACACTTGCATTACAATAAATAAGCAGCTTTTTCTTTTTCTTTTCTGAATATTAAATGAAGGGCATTTGAGCCTTCAGCATACCAATACCAGCCATTGTTGTCTCACAAATTACATTACAAGAGACATACCAATAAAAAAGCATTGCCCCATTTCAAAGATATATCTCGCCTTTGCTCTGTCGCTGCAGCCGTAGCACAGACACATTTAGCCTCATGTATATTTCAGATGCAACATATTGTGAATAGCGCAGACCGACACGGCCTGGTGAAAAGTGACAGCTTTCTGCATAGTTTCCATTTCATTCCAGTCATTATTTATGGGGGTCCTTCCAAATTGGCTGTACAAACGATGTAGTGCATGAAGCAGTTTGCCTCAGTGATGATGAAGAAGCAGCTGCAAACAAACTGTAAGCAATAATGTTAGCCTTGCACACCAATGACAGCAAGAAGGAAATGAGGGTCATTGAATATATTGCTGCATTGTTTATCTTGTGCCACATCTTTGGTTTTAAACACAACCAGTTTCATGTGTCATGTGTTGTGGATGCCAAAAAGATGTGCCCTAAAAGTAGGGATAACGAGAGATTAAATATAAACATAATAATGCATAATGTAATATAATGTAAATATCTATTACTGGAAAACGTGTTGTTCTATAACAAAGTAGATAAAACTAATACCCTGGCAGTGATCATTTAGATTTATATTTGATTACATTCATGTTTAAGTAGAAATTTACAATATTAACTGCTGTTAATAAGCACCTTAGTATTTGACGTTTTTGCACAAAATAACCCTAGACTTACACTTACACAATGCTTTACAATTGAATAAATTAAATAATTTTGCTCATAAGGAGATTAATTGTTAATGTACTTGGCAGTGATTTACATTGCCCTGTACTAGTTTACACGGACATATACAGCAGGTGAAATAAGTATTGAACACGTCACCATTTTTCTCAGTAAATATGTTTCCAAAGGAGCTATTGACATGAAATCTTCACTCTAACAAGTGAAGGTCTGGAAAAGGTCTGTAATCAGTAATCCAGACCCTTGTCCGTGCAAATTCTGAAGATGTAAAGGCTCTCTGTGGTCCTGATGTCATCAGAGAGCTCGTTCCACCATTTAGGAGCAGGACAGCACTTGAACTCTGTCTTTTGAATCAGCATATTCTGGGAGGCAAGAGAACATTTTGTTGAACATTCTCTTCTGTAGCTGTTAATTATTTATCTGGAGAGTGTGAATGCTAATGATGCAGCGTTATGGGTTTGACGCGTTCATGTAGAAGCAAGCTTTGCATCATCTCAGCAGCACTGAAGTGCACTTAACACTGAGTAAACACAGCAGTCCTGACCAGTACACAGTTACTACACCAAAGAACTAACTGCTAAGACAGATTGCCTCTCTGAGAACTTCTGAAAGGCTTTGAGCTCGCTGCAACAAACCCTGATGTGCAGCGGTGCAATCACTGGTAAACATACAAGTATTTTCTGTAACTGTAAGCAGTTTCTTCTGAGGACATGTGGCTGTTGGGATTGCATTAGCATAGCATGTCAAATCATATTGAGATCTTGAGAAGCAGGCCAAGACTGACTTTACCATGTTGGTGGGATATTCTGTGCTAGATGGAACTCTGGTGTTAAGGGCTGCCAAGTTGCTTTAATTACGCTTTGATGTTAAATTAGGTATGGAGGCGTAGAGCAGGTTGCACGCTGTAATGCTGGCACCCTTCCATCTGTAGAAACATGCAGACTCCTTGCTACCCAACCCAGGGCTTGTTGGCACGGTTGAGTCATGTGGACATTTTACAGATGGATGGCAGCATATTGTCCCAACTGATACTAGCGTTTTGCAAAGCTAGTATTATTGCAGGTTAGCAACAAATACATCCGTAGTAATGAGGGCACATTCCTGTGTCTGTCCCTTGGCACACTGCTCATTGGTAGACCTCCACAGAAATGACAGATGTGCATGTGTGTGTTCATGGTGTTGACTTTCCACTCAGGTTTACAGTTCAGCATGCGTGGAAAGGTAAATGGACAAGGTTATGCCAGGCCAGATGGTGCGTATGTTGGATGCAAGATGTCCCCTCCACTTGGTAATGAGACGGGCAGTGGTGTGGTGGAGGCAGCAGGGTGCCATTACACATACAAAACACCTCATGAGATGTGAGTGCATACTTTCTCTTTTTCTATGATGCTTACGGTTAAAACACTCGGTTTTACAGATGGATTCATAATCTTGTTGGAGCAGAAAACAAGAAATAAAACACTTACATTACATTCTGTTTTTTGGAGTTTATCCATAATAGACAAATAGTGGTTTCAGGATCTTCTGTGCTCCTGTATTTGTGGCTTAATATCAATAAATCAAACTTCTTTTCAGACCAAAGCATTAGTCTGTCATCTATAGTGCTCAATGAATCGCTGAATATTTGCCTAAGCAGGGGTAACGTTCTGGAAGTGCGTTGTCTCATGTTCATGGTGTTTACAAAGCGAGGCTTTCCTGTGTAGGATAAATCTTCTGTTTTGAGAGAGCGTGAATGAGCTGTATTTCTGTCAAAATGTCCTTCATTGGTGTCATTGCTTTAAAAATCCTTTAAAGGCCTTTTTGCAAAAATATTAGTTTGGCTGGAGGCTCAGCCGCATCCTCGTCATGGCTCACTGTCTGATTTTCAGACCACCTATGGAAGACAATTTCTCAAAATGTGCCACTTCTGTCCACCTTCAGTCTTCGTCCTCCGGTCTCCATTTGTGGTTTACTCACATAAGCAGATGAAGTCATTAGCTCTCTTCCTAATGACTACCTTGTGTGTCATCTTTAATGTTTATGTGCTGCCCTAACAAATACAGAAGGCAGAAAAGCTTGTTGGCACAATGAGAAGTAATGAGTAATATCATTTGCAGTTGCTTATTGTATAAATCATTTAACACCCTGCGGTGGTATTATTCGATCCATAGGTGCTCTGCAAAGTACCAGCCGTGGTATTAATCAATGCATCTATGTCTCCCTGTTTACTTTATGAATCCAAACTCACTTCTAGTTCAAATTTGTGGTTTTGATGCATCGACAGATGTTTTGAACTGGTGTCAGCTTAACTTTGAAGGATTACTGAATTAATTATCATTCAATTCAAGTTTTAAAAACAATATTTCTATTTAAAATAAAGATTTAGTTGATAAATCAGTGTGAAAAAATATGATTTTAAAATGCAGACTCAAAGAAGTATATAGAACTAATAGAGATCAACAGTTAGATGGTTGCAAGTGTTGCATATATCAGTCAGACGAGAAGGGCTGCCTGACATCACATTCAGAGTCTCTTGAAGCGTCGATCCTCACAGGTCACGTTAAAACACTGTGGCTCCTCATTGTCCAGGGTTTCAATCATCGGGCCCAGCCTCTGCATATCGTAATACACTGACATTGCTTCCTCTCTCAACCTGTCTCTCTGTTTTCATCTATTTCTCCAGAGAAATTTATTAGGAAGTCGACATCATTAAGTACCTTGACTTGTGTGCTGCCAGGCTTTAATGTTTAATTTCACACCAAACGAGGGGAGGAGGACAGGGAGGTGGAGGGAGGAGAGGATGGAGGGTAGGGGATCACAGGGGTGGATATGTTTCTTAATTTGTACGTGTGTGGGTGTGTAGTCATCACAGAGTAAACCATAAATCCTTCACGGCCCATTCTCGCCAGCAGCGTGTGTGTTTGTGTGTGTGTGTGTGTGGGGGTGGGGGGGTGGGGGCTTGTATTTGTGTACAAATGCTGATTATTGTAAATCCAGTAATTAGCCCCAGCAGTGCATAGCCTCAGGGGCTCTAATTGGACCCTTAAACCTACTGCCACTCAAATGTCTCACTGTGAAGATGGCAAAGATGCTGAAGCATACACACTGTGCAATACACAACGACACTTAAGCATACACACTGTGCATTACACAAAGATGCTGAAGCATACACAACACATGAAGATGCTGAAGCATACACAACACACAAAGATGCTGAAGCATACACACTGTGCAAACAGTGGAAGCGTGGACGGAGTGGTGTCTTTCCCAAACACACACAAAAGCACATGAAAAGATCTTTGTAAGATAAATAGCCTACAAGGACCTGTGTGCTCAAGGATGATGTACTCAATATTCATTCTCAGTTAATAACACCCATTCTCCCAATTACTTACTTACTCACAAAAACACACACAAACACAGTTGCAGTGGGAGACATAACCCTTACACCTGGATTCAATGGCCGTGTGTGTGTGTGTGTGTGTGTGTGTCAGCAAATTGGCAGCAACAGACACAGCTTCTGTCAATAACTCATCACTTCGTTCATTAAGTGTATTGAGCTTGTCAAATAGACTGTGTGTATGTGTGGTTGATTCCCAGCTTGTTTTTTTAACTGTCCTTTATTTCATTATTCAAGGTCCATTAAGCCTTTAGGCTGTGTATGTGTCTGTTGTAAAGGCTTGATGACATGTATGACATGTAACAGCAGGGAACAAGTCCCACATTGAGTTTGTGTGTCCATGCTGACAGATACAAGCCACAGTAGTCAAATGATTGTCTTTTGCTCACTGGTTCTGAATACACGTACAGACAAAGCTGGAAGTTGTTTTTCTATAACAAACTAATAATCTGTTAATGCCCAGGCAGTGGAAAATAGCTTTGCATTTTAAATTAATTTGATTAATGTTAATGTTTAAGATCTACAATAAATGTCAAGCTTGCAGAATCTCTCAATGTAACTTCATGGGTTTCAAAATATTAACAATTACAATCAACCGCCTCAGAACCTAAACAGCTGTGTGACCCTTGGCCCATTCCAACATGCCTTTTCAGCACCCTTTGCATTTGAACTTGTCCATACATTACGTAACCTTTGACAATGGTTGCTTCATGTTCCACATTATGTGCAGATCACTCATTGTGTGTTTAATCACTGTTATCAGACAGTAACTTGGATTCCCAGCAGTGTTCATTTTGGCAGATATTTTTGACAAATTTGCAAGGGTGCAAAGACTTCATGAGAACCAGGAGCCTAAACGCTACACGTTGTTGTCTTAGTCAGTTTTCTCGCGATGCTTTTGACACGGCCAACGGAAACCTCATGGTCCTTTATTGTTTCCACTGTGAAATTGGTTGTCCCAACAAAAGAGACCTCTTATTGTCCTACAATGGGTGCAATACATTATTTTTGGGGCTGGATCATGAACCAGACATTCTCAACTGGACCCCCACTTTTTATTGTCTTTTCTTTTTCTCTCCTCTTTACTTTTAGTTTTTTCTCTTATGTCCTCTGGGTTTTCCTCCACCTGTCACGTGGGCTTGCGCGTTGTTTGTTGCTTAGTAACGAACGTACGGTGGCCGAGGCGGTTTAACACCGTCTTCTCGAGATGTGACGCGTGGACTAGTTGACGTGCGCGTGTCTCCAAACGCTGGCTGCCGTCACCAGAAAACAGAGCAGCCAGGTCCACATGAACATCTCTGCTGGCCGACCAGCCCCGAGCTGTTAAACGGGTCTTCATCTCCACCACATCGGTCTCTGGAGCTTTAGCCTGCTAACACTTAGCTAAACTGAGACAGCTGAGCTAAACCAAGGAAACACACACAGTCCGGGTCCGTGGATGATGTCATCATGTCACGTTAATAAACGTCATACGGAGGCCGTCCATCTGTTAGGTGCACGCGAATTAAAAAAAAAAAAAGTATTGTGACTTAGTCACCACCAAAAATCTTGTCTTGTCTCGTTGACGAAAATAATCTTAGATTTAGTCAAAGTTTTTATTTTTTTAAGATCCGTTTTTGTCTCTTAGTCATCGAAAAAGGTCGTTGACGAAATTAACACTGGAGCAGGTAGGGGTTGGTGTCTTGCTCAGGGACATGTCGACATGGGACCTGGAGCAAATAGTTAAGCTACTGAACAGAGACTGTCTATGGTGCTCCCTGATAAAATACACATATATTATTATGCTGGTACCTTATTAGCAAATAATTATAATTATATATTATTATTAATTATTCCACTGTTCGTATTCAAGCAACAATTAAACATACACAGACATTTCTATTCAGGTGTTTCTTTTCCCGTCTATCCTAAGATGCCCTTTATGGTTTCCTCTATCGATCGGCCATGGCTCAATACCTCATAAACAAGCGTTGTAACAGTGTTTGATGTCAACTTAAACCTGATTGCCATTTGATTTTAAAATGTGTTGTTATTATTGTTATTATTATGAGTTGTATTATGTGAGTAACAAATATTCATGTATAAATGTAATGTATAAATCCTTAATGTAAAAATGAAAGTATAGCTTTTCATTTACAAAACCCTAGAAGTAAAACATTTATCAGTTTCATAAATTATGGCGACTGATATGAAAAAATGAATGGTTTGTAATAATGTGCCCTTTTACAAATTCAAGTGTCTTTCATCAGCCATTTACACTGTGTACATTCACCTCAGCAATCCATGAGCCGCCACATGGTTGACATACAAAAACACACTAACCATGAGATGGAAACACCAGGTCAACGCCTGGATGGATGTGGATGATACCTACTCAGATATGGTGTCCTATCCCATCAAACAAACACGTTGGCATCATAATGAATCACTCGGTGGAAAGACATTTAGGTTTTGTACAATTTGGGTGTTTGTTCACTTTTGAAAGCCTGGTCACAATGTTCTGGTTCTAATTCTGTAATTAGTTGGAATGCTTGAAGCAGAGTCTTGTATCTCTCAAAATGCTATTATTTTTTGGCTACTCCAAATAGTTTTGCTCCAGGAAGCATTTGTTTGAGGTGTGGATTTGGTCTAAATCTCTTCACTCTGTTCGTTGTGAGCTCATTAGCGACCAGCTGTTGATCTATGGCCATGAAGACGCAGCTCAGCAGTCATCCACTGCGCAGGGACGTGTAGGTTTAACCGTGTTTAGCTAACCGTACATGGACGTGTAGGTTTAACCGTGTTTAGCTAACCGTACATGGACGTGTAGGTTTAACCGTGTTTAGCTAACCGTACATGGACGTGTAGGTTTAACCGTGTTTAGCTAACCGTACATGGACGTGTAGGTTTAACCGTGTTTAGCTAACCGTACATGGACGTGTAGGTTTAACCCTGTTTAGCTAACCGTACATGGACGTGTAGGTTTAACCGTGTTTAGCTAACCGTACATGGACGTGTAGGTTTAACCGTGTTTAGCTAACCGTACATGGACGTGTAGGTTTAACCGTGTTTAGCTAACCGTACATGGACGTGTAGGTTTAACCGTGTTTAGCTTACCGTACATGGACGTGTAGGTTTAACCGTGTTTAGCTAACCGTACATGGACGTGTAGGTTTAACCGTGTTTAGCTAACCGTACATGGACGTGTAGGTTTAACCGTGTTTAGCTAATGTTACGTATGGACGTGCGTGTCGTGAGTTGGGACGGAGACCCCGGACGAGCAGACCGTAAGTAATGTGGAGGCAGGACGGTTAGATATGTGGGACATGGGAGAGCGATACGTGCTAGCTAGCTAAACTGCTAACGAGGCTACTCCCCGTATGCTGGACTTAAACCGGGGGCGTGACGTCATTGAGCTGCTGGCGGAGCCCGGGAAGGACACCTGTGATTGAGGAAGCGAGACGGTAGGATGTCAGCTAATCGCAAGTTTAGCATCAAGTTAAGTTCAGGGTCCGTGTCGAGGAAGGATGACTGTCGGAGTGGCCGTGTGATGGACGAGCGTCTACACCTCCGGCGTTGGAGATCGTCCGTCGCCGCGGTAAAGTATAGCTCGTGGGGTGCTAGGCGGGGTCTCCTCTCTAGCTAGTGAAGTGTTTAGCTAACTTTATAAACTTTATTAGCTCGTCACCAACGCCGAAGGCTTCACCGCGCTTCACCGCGCCAGCGAACAACGACAGCCGGCCGCCTCGCCCCTACAGCCCGTGAAGTGCAGCTCACCAGCTTTCTCCCCCTCTCCCTCCCACGCCACTACACGACGTGAGTAACATCCTGACACACGTGACTCCACCTTGTCCACGAACACCAACGTGGCTCCTTTTTTTAACTGAACGGGTAAAACCGTGAACTGCAAGTGGACATGTTGCTAATGACATTACCCCCCTTCAGTTAGAATAACTCCCCCTTGAGTAAGACTGGTGTTTCCCTGTTAAAGCATGGTCATAAACAAGGGGAAATGTTTCCGTGTGAAATAGTTGTTCTAAACTCCAATTAAATCCTACATTGAATCTAACTTTCTTTATGGTTGGTTCGACCTGCTACATAACTGTACTATAACGAGTCTTCATACGTTTTAATGTGGTGTCAGACTGATGCTGTTCACCGGTTACGTCTGTTTGAGGACAGAGTTTAGATTTATAACTAGTACTAAACCGTATATTACTACAGAAAATGTATTTTTTAATTCTCAGCTTTCTATTCTTTCAGCAACGTTTAAATTAATTTCAGCTTTTATTATTTCTGTGATTTCAAATTCATAGAAGCTTTTCCCATTTCTGTTTTTTTGCAATTCTTTCAAGTTGATTTCAGCTTTTCTCATTTCTGTATTTTCAGCCATTTTTAAATGTATTTCAGCTTTTTCTATTCTTTCAGCAATGTTTAGAATAATTTCAGCTTGTTTCCTTACTGTACTTTAAGCAACTTTTTGAAATTAATTTCAGCTTTCTGCATTCCAATGCATTTTCAGCAGGAAATGCATTTTCTAGTTGAATAACTTTTTTCTATTCATCATTCACACCGATTCACATATTGAAGACCCATTCAAGAACGTGCTATCTTTAACCAACTCCCCTCCTATCTCCACCATAGGTCTGTATCCTTATTTTGTGGAAATGCACTTATTGAAAGTCGCTTTGGAGAGCGAAATGACATGTAATGTTATGTAATCAAGACAGGAGTTACCAAACACAAGAGTGGTCTGAATGGCCATCAGTCTCTAACATTCAGACAACACTCACACACACACACCGTAAAAACAACTCTGGGAGCAATTTTGGGGACATATGGACATGGGCTGGCAGAGCCGGGGATTAGACAGTCAATCCTCTGATTGAAGGACATCTCTGCGCTACCACTGAGCCACTTTCATTCAGCCACACTGTGAAATGTATAACATCCTCTGCACTCATATGTCAGGACACCAATTTCACTGTTTGAAGCTAGTCTGCATTACAATCAAGGAAGGAATGTATTTACACAATGGAACTGTTCAAGTGCATCTTGAAATCCAAGCTAGACACAGAAGGCCTTAATATAGGGTTAATTTAGCACACTTGGAGGAATGTTCTACATTTATCATCAACAGTGAGTGGACATCCACATAAAAAGTGGCAAATTTTCAGTTTTACCAGCAAATGGAATGAACAACCGGCTTTTCATGGGATATCTTAGAAAAATAGTAAAGTAAAAAAAACAAAACAATATTGTTATCCTTGTAAACCCAAGCTCTGGTCAAAGTGTGTGGGGGTGAACGTCAAAATGGTGAGGAGCATCTTTGTCCTGTCATTTATCCCACCAAATATGGTCATTCTGCTCCTGCTTGCTTCCTCCTCTGTAACGCACATTCAAGCTCAAGTAAATTCTCAAAAAGCAGACACACCATATATGTGTGTACACATTCACAGTGGAGACATTAACACCCACACATAAACCCATAACCACATTTCATTCACTCCTTGTGACGCTATTTTGGCCCCGACCAAGAGTTTTCACACTAGGGAGGGTTTCAAATATGGCTCCCAGAGACAGTGTGTTTGTGACAGCGAACTGTTTGAGTGTGTGTGTGGCAGACGGCAGCTGCCTCTCAGTGTGCTTCTGCTTTTAGCTAGTGTGGTCCCTGAGGATAGGAGCTGCCTGAAGTCCTCACAAGGTGAGACAAATGGATTAGAGAAGAGTACAATCTGAGGCAGTAGCATGCCACCTCAATCCAGCCCCAAACCAGACTCCTCGCAGAGCCTTCCCATGAATCACTACTATGAGAGAGCTCTGAAGTCAGTGGTTCTAGACCAGACCTGACCTTCTAGAATTTAAAGGTCAAACCCAATCAAACTCTCACTCTTCCCCTCTTCCTTTTTTAAAGGGATTGGTATTGTTATTGTTGGCTTGCGGTGTAGTAATATGAGCTACTATGCAGTGAAATCCTATATATTTGGTGCCACTATTCTGTCACAGTGTGGGTTTGTTTCCTGTTTGATTTTTTAGTTTCCTGCCTTTTGTTGAACCTGTGTTAGGACCGGCTCGGAAGCCGTAACCTAAGGATGTACAAGAAACACCAGGGTAGAGGCAACACAGGTCCAACAACTTGAACTCGAGACCAGGATCTAGTGGCAGGCAGATGTGACAAAAGATGGCGAAACAAGGAGGCACTTATAGGTGAAGTCCACACCTTCATTCAGGTGCCCTCAGTCACTCATCAGGAAGCTGAACCTAGCACTCAGAGATCAAATACACACAGACACACATTCTCAGCAGGACATAGCATAAGACGTAACACCTGGGTAAGCTTCACTTCCTGCCTTGTGGCGTTATCCCTTGTGAATGTCTGCCGTTTCCCTGATTGTTTCCACCTCGTTATTTAAATAGTCTTTATTTTTTAAATCTGCGTTTAAGGCGCCCTGTTTGCGGTCGTTGACTTTCCGTGTGACAAGTAGACTACCAGCAGAGGAGAAAAGTTGATTATTCGTACTCAGTTTTTGTCAAATCAGGGAAGAGTTTCAGGTCTCACTCTGCCGTCCATTCAATTCAATTCATTTTATTTTGTATAGCCCAAAATTGCAAATTACAAATTAGCCTCAGAGGGCTTTACAGTCTGTACACATGCAACATCCTCTGTCCCCAAACGTTCACATGGGCACAGGAAAAACTCCCCAAAATATGAAAAAACCTTTCAATGGGGAAAAAAGGGAAGAAACCTTAGGGAGAACGTCAGAGGAGGATCCCTCTCCTGGGATGGACAGACTGACATGGATGTCATGTGTACAGAATCAACAATGTAAAAGATGTACAATACATTCTATTCCGCTAACAGTCTTTGGGCTTTGAGGAGACGACCGATGGAAGTAACAGCTTCAGTTCCCCATCAGCAAAGATAAACTGGTGGAAACATTCAGAATATAGTATACACATAAATTTACATAGATCTTTTAGGTATACAATGCTACATTAGCTGTTCGGGTTCTCCTGTCTTCATCATCATCATCTAATATCGATACTACACTAACTATCAATAGAAATTATCAGCTTAAAGCTCTTTTGCCAGAACAAGTTTGTGTAGTCCTGTCCTCCATCTCCTGTCATCTGTCTTACACTGCGTCCTTCTCAAGGTCTGCTCCATCGTTAATCATCATTCTCCCTCAAACACACACGGCATTAATCAGTCACTGCTAACACCGTGGCAGTATAATTATTCAAAGCTGCCAGATGGTTACTCTTGTTGTGCTTGGAGCAGATTGTATCATAAACGTCGAAAGCCTTTGTCATTGTCCATCATTAGGGGCGAAAGACGAACGAAAAACGAACAAACATGAAGGAGGACTGAATAATTTGCTTTATTTGTGACTCAATTGTTTGTGTGGAGGGTTAATGACTATGTGGCATGATCTGGAGTCATATGAAGCCCATTTAATACCCATTTTGCTGTGTTTTTAATTCATGCAACTGGACGCGTCGCAAGTTTGAAGCAAAAAGGACAGTTTGCCTCTGGTAATACCGTCTTAAATGTACAATTCAAATGTAATAGCATTTCAATGTGAGTCAGTTACAGGAATCGCTCTTTGGTGAAAAAGCAGAATACTGTGGGAAGTAGAGTTACTGTGTCCCAGGATTCTTTGCCATGGAAATCATTGATATATTGTCACCCTTACACTTTAGTGTTTATGAGCTGACATTTATTTGCTAATACCTCAAAAGGTTTAGTGCATAGATGGTACTAGTGCATGCTTGAGACTGGGAAATGCATTTTCGTCTAAGACTAAATCAAAAATAGCTGCCGTAATTAACACTGACCTGCTCCCTGGGCAACCCTTACGACTGCACACTACTCTGACCGTGTGGGGTTGGGTTAAAAATGCAATGTAAGTCGCTTTGGATAAAAGCGTGAGCTAAATGTCATGTAATTTAAAAACATATATATATATATACACACAGGGTGACCCGACTAACAAGCAGAAGCTCCTTGGAGGTGTCTGAAGGTGCTGAGCCTCAATATATCATCCTCCCATGTTGATAAATTTGGCATTAACATGCCAATTGTTGTCTTTGTCAATGCCTAGGCATACTAACGACACAGACTCAAAGGTTGCATGTTCTCTGGTCAGCACTTACACATTTTGTATCCTTGCAGGATGGTTAGTTGGAGATTTTTAGCTGCAATAATTGTGATTCAACCTTCTCTACACAAGGCATTGTTTAGGCCCAATTTTGCATTGATACACTTAAACTGGCATATTAATCTTGTCACCCGTGAGTGTGCTTTGAAATTATGAAAATATGAATACATATACATCTATATACTTGTAGGGCACATAGAACAAAAACATTATCTTAGATTTGCCTGGAAAAAGGACTACCTACAGGGCACACATGATCTACCCACTTGATTCGTATTGACTTGTTTCATCATTTAAAAAAGTTAAAGTTAACTTCGATATGCTAGTTTTCCCAGCCATTAGAGGATGGCGATCAGTTACAATGTAAAGTCACAAAAAAAGAAATCCTTTATTTTTTATTCTAGTCATTACTTGCTACCAGCAGTCTTCAAATACCATTGTTGCCATGTAATAGTAACTGAACACGGAAACACACCCAACCTGCTTGGTGTGAAAGCACAGCAAAGTAAGCTTGCAATTATCTCTCCCTCTCTCTCACTGCTTCTTTCTTCCAGTGGGGTCATAGAGGAACTGTTGCGTCTGTCAGCCAACCGCAGCAGTAGTATGATGGCTAATTAAGAAATTGCGGATCAGCAGACAGCTCTTGTTTCTTATTACTCTGATTACGAATTTCAGTGAAACCCAAGAGTGAATGTGTGCGTGCATTGTTTAATATGACTGCATCCTTGGTTAATTAGCAGGATTTCACTGTGATCTCTCTGTCAAGAGTCAATTAGCCTGGTGGCTTTGCGATTGCTGCAATGTCAGACCTGTTGTACGAGGAAGTATTTATTAATGTGTTTGTGTAATTGGTAATGGTATGGGTAAGTTGCTTGTTAAGGTGTTTGACAAGTGTTAATTACCTCAGGGGTTGTCAAAGGCCCAGGTCTGAGAGCGAAGAGATACAGACAAAATGATGGTGACACGTTATTGAATAGCTATTTTTTGTAATTGATAAAGAGTGAAATTTATAGTAAGTTTTTTCTGTATATGCATAGAAATTTTGTCTATTTGCATTCTCTAATTCTTTTAGGGGATTTCCTTGTAACTTCGAGTTGTCTCCCTCAAGCGTGGGATCCAAACTTTGGCCGAGATTGCTGTATTAAATATATCGCCCCAAGCACGCACCTTCTTAGCTTGGCATATCAATTAAATCTAGAAAAGCCTGAGAGCCTTAGAATTGGAGTTGACCACGTTCTGGAAGCATTAACTGACTGGTCCAAACTCATTTGTCAGAAGCAAGTGGCACACTGCAGACATAAATGCTGCTGTTGGGGACATTGTTTCGCTAAGTGACCAAAAGGTGCTGAGAGGACAATTCAAACTTGACAGTAAGGGCGCCGTGAGGGACGTCAACATCTGGATCTTTCGAAGCTACAATGTTCCCGTTTAAAAAGCACTGAAATGGTGAGCAAATACTATGACTTTGAACAGAATAAGAATATCCAAGCCACTATTTCTCACAAAAACGTCAGGTGGTTTTTGTTCTACTACCACCCAGAGGACAAAGACTCAACCAAGACAGTGTTTCAAAACGATTAAGGGAATCTACCAGGACTACATAGTGCTTTTAAAGCTGTAAATCAACCAGACTGTTCTCATGGGAAGATTGAGTTGTAGGTGTCAAGTCAAATGAGAGTTTCTCTGATAAAAAGCACTGGCAGAGGGTGGAGAGAGCAATCTGCGACGTGTGTGACTGGCGGGTCCAAAAACCCTGAGTGGCAGCCGCTTTTATACCTGGATGCTACACAGAGTTTAGTTGAGGTATTGTGTTCCTTAATATGGGACATTACCTCAGCAGTATTGATGTTATGACTTCGTTTTGTACAGCCAATCCATGCAGAGTTCTTTACATTGGTCCTCTTAGTCACCCATCCTCACACACTAACACCCTAACAGCACACAAAAAAACTACCAAATCTCCGGGTCGTCTCCCGTAGAACTCCTGGTCTCCGGATTTCCGTCCAGGCTGCCCCCGAGATTTCCCGGCCAAGGGGGTTGTCCCCCGGGCAACACCTGCCCACCTGTTCCTCCCTCTGGTTGATCCTCGTAGCACTTCAGCCTGAACTTGGCATACCCACCTTATCTTGTGGGTTTGGGGCCGTCTAAAATCCATCCCCTATGAGTGGGTACTGTTTCATTCTGTAGTTTCCTGCCTCTGTGTCTCTGGGTTAGCTTCACTTCCTGCCTTGTCCTGTCATCCCCTGTGATTGTCTGCTGTGTCCCTGATTGTTTCCATCTGTTTCCAATCACCTTCACCTCCCCAGTGTAGTTAAGCCCTGTGTGTTGTCTGTCCCCGGTGTCGTGATTGTCGTTCATGTTGGTCATCATAAATGTCTGAATGTCGGTGTCTGCGGTTTCCCCTTTGGGCTGTTTTATTTTTTATTTTTTTATTATTAAAAGTACCTTCTGTTTGTCAAGACTCTGCGTTTGGGTCTTGCTTCCTGCTTCTGCCTACAATCATTGTGACATATACCAAATTGATATATATAAGTGTTGTGTTTTGGAAAAGTGATGAGTCTGCACTTGAGTCCTGATTCACAGCTGACGAACCTGACAGTCAAAAAACGGCACGCCCTGTCTCCACTAACAATACGAAAGTATTATCAGTTACCTTGTCACCTTGCTAATTGTTTCCAGACGTAATACTATATATCGTACACTAAATGTACAATATCAACGTTGATCTAGTCCAACTAGTGTCTAGTGTTAGTTAGCCAGTAACTGGAATGGACGGTCCAAATCATAGCTTTCTCTACGCTCTCGTTAGCGCACCACTCACTGGACACTCTGCCAATGGTAGAAAACAGAGCAGTTATAGAAACGTTGTTAACTAATCTCACCGATGGCCGTCCTTGCGTTTTAGGCCTATCGAACCGTCTACAACATGTCCGATGGTCACCAAGCACCACACGTTTTTTTTCTTTTTACTAACCCGTATTTTTAGACCAAGATTAAAGAAATCTATTTTGATGAAAACCTACTCTCAGTTAAAATGATAGAGGTGATATCTATTCCTGCACACTATTCTCCTCCGAGGGTGCCTTCCTGCATTGTCGGTTATCAGCCCACCTTCCTAGGTGTTGGTAATGAGCAGTTTCAAACCTCATTGCCCCCTCATTACAGTCAGGACCTGCTGGGGTTTCTGCTGCTTTCCTTCTCTCCAGGATATAACAAAAGAGTCAGCTCGATCCCTGCTGGACACAGGTAGTTTTTCTCTGTGATATGTGTATGATGTGTGCGTGTATTGGGAAACAAAAGGCCGGATGTACTCTATGTGTCTGTTAGATACTTTCCATCTTTGTTTTTTCCCCCCAGTTTTTATTGAATTTATTTTACAATACATTTTTTTGTATCTCTTAAAACATTTCTGTTGTTTTAGGGGGTATTGAGACTGGTAAATATTCAGATCCTAGCCATTTATTTAAAGGACAAAAAGCAGAAGACATGTTAAGCTAAGTACTTAATATAATATGTGTAATATGTCAGACTTTTTTGCCAAAGACAGGATATTGTGCTTCTTTTCATCCCAACATGTAAAATGCTTTTTCATAGCAGTTTTTTTTAAATATTTCCATCACATTCAGTTTTATCTGTTTCATAAGGTGTATTTTAAAATACATAATTTGTAGTCGTCAAACAATGTATTTTTTTTTTCTTCAACAAAACAAACTCATGCGAGTTCAAACAATATGAGCCAGATTCATACATGTAGATTTTTTAAAAATAAACTTCTGTCTCCATAGGAAAAAAACATGGTTTTGCCAACAAAGCTATTTAGGTTTGGGTTAAAAGAACAAACCTTCTTGATTTAATTGAGTAGAGGTGCACAAAGTTTTCAGAGTAGCGCTTAACTTTTTATTTGTACAGTATTTAATAGCTGACTAAGCATAGAGTTTTTTTGTATTGAGGACTATCTTTTTCTAAAGTTTTTAGATTGAAATTCTGTCCTCCCCCTAGGGTTGATCATACCCTATATTTGTAATGTATTTGCATGCAAAATGGTGCCATGTGCAACATATCCCATGGCCATTTGTTTTGCCTTCCTAACTGCACTGCCCTTGAGGGCATCCCTCCGCCACGATGTAGATGTCATTCCACCGCTGCAGAGGACTGAGGCTGGGCTCTTCATTACCCTCACTCTCAGTCTCTAGCTTACCTTTGAAGAAAGGAGGACTTGTTGGCAATGCAGAGTATTGGACCTGGTGTAGCTATTAAACCCCTTACATTTAGATTTAGCCCTCCTTTTATCTTTGCTTCCTCATTAGCAGCGCTACAGAATAGTTGTTCCTGGTTAAGTTATTATTGCTGCTGGCTCTTTCACTTGTTCATCTCCCTCTCTCTCTCAATGTTTTTCTCCCTTCTCTTTTTCCTAATGGCACAATGGCACGGCCTGCTCTCTGTATGAGGTTAATAAGCTTTCATGGTGTTGCTATGAGCGGTGTAGTTTCACTGCTGTGGTTGCCGCTCTTTTTGGCCTGTCAGTCTATCACCCCATGTGAGCATGCTCAGGGCAATTAGTCAAGACTATCTCCCAAACCCACCTGCCTTCACGGTCCAGTCATATCGTGACATAGCAAGAGAGAGGGCGTCCACTTCCCTCCATCTCGTTACCAGCAAGAACAGAAAGTCATCTGGTTTCACAAAGACTTCCTTTTTATTTGCTTGTGGCACTGGATCTGACCTCTGTATACAGACTGTGGACATTTTGAATAGTTTCAAATGCAAAATTACAAGGCACATACACCATGTTATTCTGGAATAATTACCAACTCACAAATATATAAATGAGTGATGTTCACTTTACATGGCATTGGTTGACAATTGCTATTTGATTTCACTTCTTTTATGTATAGTCTGCACTCCAAATTATAGTTGTGGTCTGCAGAATCCTCCCTACTCTGCTTGCCTGGGAGCATAATTTGAGTACTAATGAAGACTCATCTTCCCACACACAACAAATGTGCTCCCTCATTTAGAAATATAAAACGTTGTCACTGTCGAATGAGGGCAGGCGCCGGAACATCACTGTAGAATTAATATGCTGTCATTTGCGAGTTTTTTATGATCTTTGTTAAAGTAAGTAAGTTCCTTCCGGAAAACTGCAAATAAAATGTTTGTATTACCTGGGTAATATGAACATCAAGAAATGTAAAAGTGGGGCTGCTTGCATGCACACAGTTTGATTTGACAGCACTTCGGTATCCGCCCCCTTATGCGAATTGCAATGTGTGCTATTACTGCACTCTGTTATTCAGTAAACAACGTGGGGACAGGTCCAAAATGTGAACAAAAAGGTCTAAGAGGACTGAAGAAGCAATCGTAGTTAGAACAAAGGCAGTCAGACAGTGCTTTACTCTCAATTAGGACATTTTAGGAAGGTGAAGTCCGTCAGGTACACAAAGGCTAGAACATTTTTAAACTTGGCGCGTGCGGTGCGGCCCGCTGCCAGTTTCCAGTTGGTTGTCCAGTGCGGCCCAGCAAAGACTTGCTCAGCCATGCCCCTTGCCATAATGAAGTCTTTCTGTTCTCCTGAACCTAGTCGGACTCCCTGGATGTACACTGTGGGTTTAAGTATGCCGTTAGCTGTGTGCTAAGCTGCATTCACTTCCACTTCCCTTATATGTGAATGCTATAGCACTCAAGACGATTGTGAATAGTTAAAAGAAATAACAAGCCAGTGTCTTTTTTTCTTCCTCTGGACAACTACTATAACAGGTGGAGCCAGACTGAGGGGCTAATCTGAAAAGCTAATTAATCCTCCATTTTAATATAATTCAGCAGTGCATCAGATGATAAGAAAAGGCTGTCACTACATATATCTAATGTTTTGTAATTCAATTCATTTCAATTGGCAACTAATAAACCAAATCCAAAAGCCATCGATAGTCCCTTGTGAGTCTGATCGATGATTCACAAGTTGTAAGGTAATCTATTACTCAGGTGTGGCATCATATCTGGAAAAAACAACAACTTCTTCCTCCCTGATGTGCAATTGTATTTCTAGCATTTGTTCATGAAGAAATACTGAGTTTGTTTCTATCTGCAGCCATAGCAGCATGTCTGAACACAATGCAATAAACAGCACAACTCAAAAAATAGTCAAAGACTGATGACTAATGTCTGGGCAGTTGAGTACAAAAATGCCACATTCAGTTAGAGCTGGATAATAGCTCAGTGAGATCACTATTTCAAATAGTTCATGAGACGTCAGCTTTACATGTTTAATCTTCTGGATTATTTCCCTCTTTTTTTCCACAACCAATTTCCTAAGAATAACAAATTCTAACCATGGGGAAAATTTGAACTCCTGGGACCTATTGGCGGTCTCGTCAAGAGCTGTGGACTTTCCTTCTCGGCTCAGATATTGATCAGCCGCTTAGGCAATTAGTCTGAGCGAACCTTGTTCCCTCCTTATCCTCGTTCCTCCTTGCTCCCATCTAAAGCTCTGAGAAAATACCAAAGGATTGCCCGGAGTCCAAAGAAGCCAAATTACCTGCTCCTTTTCTTCCATTATTGTGGTCACATGCCAGCCTCAGAGGTCGGGAAACGTCTGCACTGTTTATACAACTCCATCCCCCCTCATGTTCTCCCTCAGACTGTTCTCAAGGCCTGCAATCCAGTGATGCTGCTGCCTAGACTAGGAACACAGATTACAGGGTTTAGTCGCCTTGTCATCAGAAGAAAGATGCTAATAGAGAGGGGCTCCTTCATTTGAACTTGCACCAACTAAAATTGCACGTTGGTGACTCTTGAGGAAACAAACTCTGAACCTCTGTGATGAATAATTTAGCACTTGTTTGCTGCAATTACCCATGATTCTTCAACTGTTTTTTTCTACCAAAAAACAATTACATTCGGGCCACTGATCAAGCATCTGTTAACAAAACAGAAGTAAGCGTCCCAACTTTAAGAACAGGACAGCTTAAAACCTAGAACCAGATCAGATGTCTACAATTAAAAACATACTTTTTTTTTTAACCTTTTGGACATTTTTTCTGCAGCAGAGCTGCCTCTACCAAGGAAAAAATACACTAACCGGCAAAGCTGAGTTTTGTTTTACCAGTTGAAACTGAACTCAAATCTTGTTTGCTTGTTTCACCCAATTCCATGATGGTTGGCACTGAAATGGGAGAAAGCTCATGAAAAAGAAATGGCGCTTGTTTGTCTTTTTGCGATTGCTGTGTTCCCAGGGTTTTCTAAAAAAAAAAGCCAGTTCTATGGCTTCAAACTGAAATGGTAAGACTTACTGATGTCAACAAGTAAAGTCTGCAGCTGCTGCATACAGGATCAACGGTAAATACAGGAAGCCAGTGATTTCAGGAGCAAGCTGCAGTGCTACACCTAAAAGCACTGTCAAAGACAACATGGATGTTTTTTCCCAAGATAGCTCCCTGGTCTCTCACCTCCCTTCATTAATTTATTAATTTGAGAGAACGCCATCCACACGCTGAATTAGACTTTCCAGATATATTTATTTATGCCAGCTACCATGGAGCATCTGTTACATCACACCGGGTGTACTCAACATCTGACCACCTTGATTCATGTATAGAAAATGACAGTACATTCTGTACAATATTGACGTGCAGTAGGGACTCTCGCAGGATGCATGGAAACATTTCTTTGTTGGGATTAGGATTTTAAGTAGCGCAGCAGCCAAGTAAACAGCTTGAGGAAACCAAACATGGAGATTGGGCATGAAGACTTTCACACTGCGATTGAGCTTTAATACAAGCATTACACATGTTCTGAAATTAAGTCTAATAAGCAAGTGACAAGTATATTGACCCTAACCCTCATAATCTAATCTATAAAAACTAGGTTAGGCCTAGGTCAAAATATAAAGCATCTCATTCATATGTACCTTGTAATATCTCTGATTATACTCAAATTAAAAACGTGATCACTTTAGTACACTGAAGGATTCATTTTGGTTCAACAATTTTATATATCATGCTATCCTCCCAACACAATAAAACAAAATACCAAAGTCATTATCAATTTTAAATGATATAGATATGATCTAGGCAAACACTGTAATACACAAACCTAGACAACGTTCTAAAATGTTCTCCTGTGGTCAGTGAATAGCATCTTATTAACAAATCGTTCAACTCTTGAAAGGATCCCGTGGAGAGGTACAAATGATAATAGTGTGCTGGGTTGTTTGTGAGAGCTACATTTTCTGCCTCCCAACATCAAACTGGCCTAAATGCCAGCGTTCATCAGATACCTCAATAAGCTGTAGTGATGACGCACCTCTCCTTCTGACATTTGTTAATTTGGAATAAAAGAAGGGGCGAGGGACGATCCCTTATTGACCTTTCAGCTCGAAATTGCATTATACACTGAAACTGGCATATTTATGAAACCAAAAGGTTTATCTTGAACAGGTTGTGTTATACCGTTGACCCAGGAGACCGCACTGTGACCCAGGAGACCGCACTGTGACCCAGGAGACCACACTGTTCATGTTCCTTGGGACACCAAGTCAACATTCACCTGACTAGCGCTGTGTATATCAGTTACAGAACAGGTGTACTTATTTTACATGAATAAAGTACTTGTTTCAATCCAAAACACAATACTTTCCCTATGCTTGCATTTCTTAGTAATCATTCAGGTTGTTCTTATTGTAACTTTCGTAGCAATAACCCATAAAAAAAGTGCGACTCACAATTTTTCTTTGTGTTATGAATGCCATCTGGAATGCCAACTTTTGTACTTCAGTAACAGTAAACCAAGATCTATTTCTGATTCTAAGTGGTTTGGTGTCTTATATCTACCTAACCATTTTAGGATTTTTTCCCAAACCTTACCAAGAAGTGTTGATGACTTAACTGACTTTTAATTAAAAATAGATCTTATTTAGAAAAGACAGTATGAAGGTAAAAACTAGGAGCAACATTTGTTCTTTGAGATTACCCTTCAAAATTTGGAGGACGACCAACCTCGCTGCTGTATATCCCTACTTTGAAGTCAGGGATCAGGAATCAGGAAACGTTGATTACCAAAATATGTCAGACATACAAGGAATTTGACTTTGGGTTTGGCACATAACAGCAGACAGTTTGACAATGGACAACTAGACAACATAGTGCAAGAGGAATAAAATATAATCTAATGCTATGGGTTAGTATATAAGGTTCTGGGTTTAAAAATAAAGGAATAAAAGCAAACAGAAAGTGACAAGTGAAAGTGCATGTGCGGTGTGAAGGGAGTGATCGGTGGGATGTCAGTGACATCATGTTGGCATGCTCATAGCCTTATAGGTTATTAGTAGAAGGTTTTTGATTGCAAGTGTATAATTACGTTACTTTCATAAGCATTGCCTTTTGATGTAGTAACATGATATTTGCTCGCAATTAACTAATATCTGCGGTCGTTTAGGGTACAGGAACAAATCTCTTTTCCATCATTTTTGCGTCTCGCCTCATCAAATTAATTTACCTATTGACAGACTCTTCATGCCTTCGATTGATCATTTAAACTGAAATGGTGATTGAGTGAAAAAAATACATCAACATTTTCAGTCAGCTAATGAAGCAGTGATTGCAATGATTGTTTTTCTACTTGGAGGAGACTAATGACTCCTAACCAATAACTAATTGATTCTCGGCCACATGAATAAGCGGACTTCTAATACGAAGCGACAAGGAGACAAGTCCCAATGTAACCGTCCATCTAAGTGAATCCCTACAAGACTTCTGTGCTGTTTTAGCAAAGTCAAGCACAGTCCTTTGAGATCCTGACACCTGGTCATAAAATACTCATGTTTGAAAGTAGATGTGTAGGTGCCACATGGCTTCTTGAAGGAACTACTTTGCTACATTCAAAAACATTCATGTTTTCACATGAGCTTGGGCTGAGGAAGACTGTATGGGTCGCATTAGCACGTAGCATGTAGCGGCTATTAGGTTAGTGGAAACATGCATAGTGCAATAGAGGCATATTTATGAAATATAAAATTCATTGTATTGGTTCCTGTGGGCCTTAAAAGCCGAGTACATACCACAGAAATCAAAGAAACCATCAATGAAACGGCTCTACACAGTTTGAAGGTGCCATATTCTCATATTGGGAGCTCTGTATTTTAGTCTGTAAAGGCTTCCTTAACAGCTAAAGCTTTCCAACATGCACGGCATGCTGCTTAGACAGCTGGGGAACCAAGGAACCTTTTTGTTGTCAGTTCAGAGTCAGATATGCTGTTTGTGAGTCAAGGCAATTCCCCCAAGACCCACTGAGCTCTTATCTACACTTCACTTTGAAAAGAATTTCTCTTTTTTGTTTGTTTTTCAAGGAAAATGTTACACTGCTTTAGACTATGTTACTTACTTGAATATTTCTAAAGTTTGTTTCTGAAGAAGCACTTTCCCCAGGTTTTCATTTTAAATTGGAGCTAATTGTCAACTTGAGAGAGTGTTTTACATATTGCAACATTCATTTTTACTAATGTAAAGTTTTACACCACTTCAAATGTTTTAAATCTAAACTTGTCACCTGTCAGACATCCTGTATTTGTGCTAAGTTTGTACGAAGAGAGGTGCTCTCACTTCTTGTGTCTGCGCTGTAAAATTGAAACGTACCCTGAAAGGCCCTTTGTGCACTCCTCATCTGAGTCCAACCTGTACGCCTGAATCTTGATCTTGTTCTTTCACCATCAACCTACAGCTAACAGTGGTGATGAAGGCTCATTTTAACATTCAGAGATACAGAATTCAATGATGCAGAATTCAACTCATTTTCAATTCATTTTATTTTGTAGAGCCCAAAATGGCAAACTACAAATTAGCCTCAGAGGGCTTTACAGTCTGTACACATGCAACATCCTCTGTCCCCAAACCCTCACATCGGCACAGGAACAACTCCCCAAAATATGAAAAAAGTGGGAGAACGTCAGAGGAGGGATCCCTGTCCCGGGATGGACAGACTGCAATGGATGTCATGTGTACAGAATCAACAATGTACAATACATTCAATTCCTCTAATAGAAATGATTCACACTATTGCGAGTAGTAAGTCAGGTGTACGGCAGGACCACTGCAGGGACAACCACCATCCACAGAAGCCTGTGGGAAGGGAAAGCACAACGACTTTAGCAAAGGCTAATGTAGGTTTATGATGACATGATTAATATTTAAAATAGCAATAATGGTGATGATAGCAGTAGCAGGTATCAGCAGGGCCATGGCAGGAGGCAGGAATAGGGTCCATGGAAACCTGAGAGGTGATAAAGCACAAATACTCTGTGGAAGAACCAAAGTTAGTGAAGCGCATCAATGTTTACAGTAAAAGAAGTGGGAATATCAATGGTGTAGGAAGTGCTAGGGGTCAGAGAGTCAGGCAGAAGTCGGGACCAGGATCCAGACGGAACCACCATCTACGGAGACCTGCAAGGCGAGAAAGCCAGCAAACTCCCGGAAAGAAGCTGAATTAATGATTAATGACATTAATAAAATGTGGATTATTGTGGAAGGAAAGAGAGGGAGAGGAGCTCGGTGTGTCCTAACAAGTCCTGCAGCGTAGATTTGATTGCATCACTTTTACACTTTATCACTTTTACACATCACTTTAAAGAAAATATTAATCAAAGTAGTATTCTATGAAATGTGTCTGGATGGGGGAATTTAAGTAATTGATCTAAACAATGTGTAGTTTATAATTATTCTTATACTGTACTGGTGTCCCCGAAACGATTTGTGGGTTTTAAACTATATAACGGAAAAATACACAAATGAAAGTTCATAGGTAATGGGACTAGAAAATGTTTTTTTTCTCAAGAAAAACCAACCCTCTAAACTCTATGCATGATGGGGGACGAGCTGAGGGCGGCATGCATATTAGACCAGCACTATGCTGTCAATCAAATGCTATAGTGTGAGGAAAACACAGTGTGTCTGCTGGTGTGGGGCTTTGGAAGATTCAGGACAGTTGTTCATGGCAGCTAATACTGGTGTGTGTGTGTGTGTGTGTGTGTGTGTGTGTGTGTGTGTGTGTGTGTGTGTGTGTGTGTGTGTGTGTGTGTGTGTGTGTGTGTGTGTGTGTGTGTGTGTGTGTGTGTGTGTGTGTGTGTGTGTGTGTGTGTGTGGCAGAGACGCAGCATTCCCATGCACAACACGTCCTCGGGCAACCGCCGCGGCGATTTACCCTGTGCTCTGTTGCCGTG
Organism: Pungitius pungitius; assembly: GCF_949316345.1. Taxonomy (NCBI): domain Eukaryota; kingdom Metazoa; phylum Chordata; class Actinopteri; order Perciformes; family Gasterosteidae; genus Pungitius; species Pungitius pungitius. The sequence continues at coordinate 366,316 of NC_084906.1, forward strand.
GTGACTGAGTCACTAAAGAGGAGGCGCTGTGTGTGTGTGTGTGAGGGGGGGGGGGCAGACAAGGGTCCTTGTTGCTTCAAGATGATAGCCCCCCCCCCCACATCTCTTTTTTTTTTGGCGCATTTTCATCTCACTTATCGTCCTTTCTTCTGCATCTTTTTTCATCATTTTTAGCTCCTATCATGCTCTCATTATTTCCCTCTTCAACTTAACCTTATTACAGTTAGTCTTTCCCTTCATGGCAGCCGGTACTCAGGGGGGCAGTTAGTCTTTTAAACACACAGCCATACTCTTGCCTCCAGTCGATCAGCACACAGTTTCCGTCTCAGGCAGGTGTTGACACATGATTCAAATTATTGTTATAATTGATTATAAAACAATGGAATTATTTGTGCTTTGTCGGCCGCATATCAGACAACGTGAAGGGCTGAATCACGACAGAGACGGGCTGAGAATGGTTAATAGCGTGGCTGAAGCCTAATACATTGCTCGGGGCTTTATTAAAGGTTCAGATAAGAGAAAAGAGAGCCGTGCTCTAAATCCTGCCGCCTTGAAAGACTTAAGGTGTGATGGGAGAGGTTTGAAAAGCGTGGCGGTCTGAGTGAGATGGAGAGTGAGATAAGAAGCCAAAAATAGGACAGGAAGAGCACATTTAATAGGAATCTGCGCTTCCTTTAAATGTCTATGTCTCTTTTAATTAACTTTGAACTCTTTGTATGAGTGAGTGGTATAATGGAATCCACTTGTTACCTCTTGGTGCTTACCAGTAAGTCATTCAAGTCATTTTTATTTACAGAGAGCAAACACAAACTACAAATTTCCATCCAGCGCCTTTTCACCCTCTGATCGAATGAGGAACAGCCCACTTTCATCCCTGCTCACGCTGCAGGGAGATGCTTGTTGTCCAATGACTTCATCGCAGGAGTTATAGTGTACCTCACCAGCTTCTGGGGATATTTGATGATTAGAATTTAGTGCCTTGTCAACGACTATTATTTATCTACCAGTCGTGGAACACTAATGTAATAATAATTTTTACTGTGACTGCTATGTGCTAGTGATACAGAAGGTCCATAATAAAACAAGAATGTACTCATGTACTAAATTGGTATACAAATTATTCACAATTCATGTTTACAGCAACTTGATGGCACTCCAGAACTAACGGACCGATGGTAATGGTTGTTCTGGTCGGGGAATCACTGACTAAAACTCCTCTATGTTGCCTCAGTTTTCATGTCAGACAGACCAATACGACCCCCCTCTGTCATAAGGACCCAGTGCTGCTCCGCATCCCATCATTCAGATTTCAATCAAACATGGTTGACTCTCTGGAGGGAGCAGGGCATCTCTTAAGTATAATACGTCGGTGTTGGCCACCATGTTATTCATGTTACTCACGTGTATCACTCTAAATGGAGCATCTACTGATTGAAATGACATAACTTTGAAATCAACACCATGGCAGTTGCAGTTCCCACTGAAATGTGTCCACACAGTTGAATGGCTTTGTTGATTGGTAAAAGATAACTTCTTCGTGAGACTTGGTGGTACCAAGCTCTTGTCCCTCTTCTCCACATTGGCTCATCATTTTGATACTTTGATTTATCTATTTAAAATTGAGCTTGTCTGGACAAAGAGCTACACAGCCTCACAGAGCCCCTTGTCTTGTTACATAACAATGCCCTTTTGGATAATATCTTGATCTGGGTTCATATACGTACCCATTTAACGTAAGTTGAAATGAGCAGAGACTGACTTTTGGTATCACAAGGAACAGGGTCTGGGTGAGAGTCATGTCTTAGTTTGACCAGAACATCCCCTCGCACTTGACTCCTTTCTCTGGTCCCGTCACCATTAGTAGGGCCACTTCGGGACCCCGTCTAACAATAACCGTAAATATGAGTGGTAATAAGCTGCTTGCACAGACGTTCTATTCAGATGTTGTTGTTTTCACCTAGCTGCATAACAACATCATCAGTGGAATGAGATGTTGGACAGGAACCATTCAGCCATCTGCTGCAGTGTTAATGATCAAACACGCTCATTACCTGACAGTGGATTCAACACGTTGTCAACATTTGGACACAGTGACGAGACGACGGGCCACAATGTCTGTAATTAGGCCGATAGAATTGTCCGTCTGACGCAGTGAGCCAATAAAGGCAACATCGTTAAAGGTTGACATAATAAGGTTGTTAGATGAGGCAATCCGCCTTCTCTCCCTCCGTTTACTACACAGACTACTACGCCACAGTGGATGGAACGGAGAGCTGGAGGGGGAGCGTGCCCATGTTCACAAAGTTTGACATTGCCCTTCGGTCCCTCAGGGAGGAAGCCTGAAATGAAGTTGCCTAAGGTTCCGCCTTTTCGTCTGAGGAGAGGTCAAGGAGTGTTAAGCAATGCTTACTCATCGGAGAAACCTCTGAATGCCGTAGAGCAGGGATCCAGGCATGTGTCAGAGAGGCAGGGGGGGTAACACATATGTCACTTCACAAGGAGCTGTATGCCGTGTAATACTTTCAGTATAAACTTTCTTCACGATGAATAACCCCGTTTTCTTTTGGTAGTAACTCTTCTCTACATAACTATTACTTCAGTTGCATTTTCACTCTAAAGATGTTCTCATTACCAACTATTGTATGTATTGTTTTACTGGCTTTCTGTTCAGTGTCATCAGAAAAGAAGAGAGAAGTAAAAACTTCAATCAATCCAGCCGGTCTTTTATATTGCGTTGTGTAGTTTTATGCTTTTTGAACAAATAAGCCTCATTATTTCATCTAATTTAATCCAGTGTTTTCATTTCATGGTTGTATTATTCATATATAATTCATAGCAATCTGATTTTTCCCATGATCATGTTCATTCAGTGCTGTTGTTCTGTCGAAATTTGTGTGCATCAGTGTCTTTATTTTTCTCTCTAGCAACATCCTGTTTGCTTGTGTCTATTTGTAAATTAGGCTTTAATGGATTCTATTATTTTACAAGACGCTACATACAAAACACAGAATGATGCAATAAGCTGGTTTTACCCTAGCAAGATATGTGAGCCACGTCTCATCGTTGGACGTGTGAGGCCGCACCCCCGCTCACTGCCTTCTTTGAAACTTTTGTTTGGAACATCATTCTTCATCTTGGAGAAAAGTATGTGGACACAACATTTTTAACCCTATTTGCTGTACATTAGTACTAAAGCACAGTATCACTTAATTAAAACACTTTTTTTTTATTCATGTCAGTGCACACTTATCGCACACTTCTAAAGCTCTACGCTTGATCCTTAGATAGTCAGAGGGGGGGGGTCACTAAAAGGTCTTCCATGCCCTTTTAGAGAGAATTTCTCACCCTAAACACAATGTACCACCTGAAAGGTTATCCAATTAATTTATATGCACCGATACAAATAACTTATGCTTCCCTTTTATTAAAGTATTAACAGTACAGTCAAAGTGGATGATAACATATTTAACATTTACAGTGATAATATGTATTCATTATGTCACGTAACAAGCTGATTATTTCATTAATTGAGTAAAAACAGACATGAATGCCTGATCTTAATCAAGCCTGAGTTATTGTTATTGATACATTGTGAATAATTTGGTTACGGTGTGTGGCCAGGTTGAAATGTATTTAAATGTTTTACTTTTTATATTTAATACAGGTAATACAAGTAATAAAATAT